>NC_091952.1:234025022-234255022 GCF_031021105.1 Erythrolamprus reginae | reverse complement strand
AGTCGGTGTTAGTGGGGGGTCAGAGGTCGGCTCCTAGGTTTCTCCCTTGTGGGGTGCCTCAGGGGTCGGTCCTCTCCCCCCTGCTATTCAACATCTACATGAAACCGCTGGGTGAGATCATTCAAGGACATGGGGTGAGGTATCATCAATATGCGGATGATACCCAGCTTTACATCTCCACCCCATGCCCAGTCAACGAAGCGGTGGAAGTGATGTGCCGGTGCCTGGAGGCTGTTGGGGCCTGGATGGGTGTCAACAGACTCAAGCTCAACCCGGATAAGACGGAGTGGCTGTGGGTTTTGCCTCCCAAGGACAATTCCATCTGTCCGTCCATTACCCTGGGGGGGGAATTATTGACCCCCTCAGAGAGGGTTCGCAACTTGGGTGTCCTCCTCGATCCACAGCTCACATTAGAAAACCATCTCTCAGCTGTGGCGAGGGGGGCGTTTGCCCAGGTTTGCCTGGTGCACCAGTTGCGGCCCTATCTGGACCGGGACTCATTGCTCACAGTCACTCATGCCCTCATCACCTCGAGGTTCGACTACTGTAATGCTCTCTACATGGGGCTACCTTTGAAAAGTGTTCGCAAACTTCAGATCGTGCAGAATGCAGCTGCGAGAGCAGTCATGGGCTTACCCAGGTATGCCCATGTTTCACCATCACTCCGCAGTCTGCATTGGCTGCCGATCAGTTTCCGGTCACAATTCAAAGTGTTGGTTATGACCTTTAAAGCCCTTCATGGCATCGGACCAGAATATCTCCGAGACCGCCTTCTGCCGCACGAATCCCAGCGACCGATTAGGTCCCACAGAGTGGGCCTCCTCCAGGTCCCGTCAACTAAACAATGTCGGTTGGCGGGCCCCAGGGGGAGAGCCTTCTCTGTGGCGGCACCGACTCTCTGGAACCAACTCCCCCCGGAGATCAGAACTGCCCCTACTCTTCCTGCCTTCCGTAAACTTCTCAAAACCCACCTTTGCCGTCAGGCATGGGGAAACTAAACATCTCCCCCTGGGCCCGCTGAATTTATACATGGTATGCTTGTGTGTGTGTATGTTAGTATAGGTTTTTTAAAAAAACTTTTAATATTTTAATTAATTGGATTATGTATTGGATTGTTTTTTCACTTGTTGTTAGCCGCCCCGAGTCTTCGGAGAGGGGCGGCATACAAATCCAAATAATAAATAAAATAAATAAATATATTTCTGTTAAGGATGTGTGAATGTACTGAGATTCCAGCATTTATGTATTCCACCTTTCTATTGATTGAGAACAAAATACTTTTGTGTGTCTCCCCCTGGGATACTAGCCAGTGGGACTTGACAATTCTTTCTCTACAAAGATAGCTAGTTTATTGATTTATATAGCTGTCCATTTTAATATCATGACATAGCAAGCACAGGATTTAAAAACAAAACAAAAGTAATAAATAACACAGTAACGGCACCATGATGTTCATCCATTGTCCATTTCTTCCCATTTAATTTGTACAAGATAAGGCTAGCAGGGAAGGGAGAAAGAAAGAAACAAAGAGGTGTTAGAAGGAAAATATCAGAAATCATCTTCTATGCACAAGACTCCAGGGTGTCAGTTAATGAGGGTAAATATTTGCATGTTGTATAATGAGCCCAGAGCTGTCCATTTTTTCCTAAATAAGAAATTTAGTCTATTGGTCTGCTTGTGCAGGGATCTACATGCATACTAATATATGCACCAGACATTGGTTGTTGTGTCTACTATTTACAATTGTAGAAGGCTGAATATAAGTAAACACTTAAGAACTATCAGTACCAGTTCTCCAAAGTGATATAAATCCCACCGATGTCACTTAAAATAAAATCAGGAGGAAAATCATTAGGCAACCATAGAATAAAATACCAACTTTATCTTAATGTTGAAAAGGTGCTACAGTTTACCAAGAAATAACCCCAGAAAGTCTGCCCTTTAACTGAGAGAGAGAGAGAGAGAGAGGAAAAAAAGCAATGATATTTTCAGGTTTCGGAAAAACAAATCTCTGACAGGAGTGATTTGACAAGCTGCTAAAATACTGTTTTCTGTTGCTCCTGCTGCCATTTGAGTATCCTAGCTGAAACAAAAGTATGGACTGGATGTTACTAGACCTATAACTGCGAGATGGTAGTGATGAATCTGTGATAATGAAATTTTCTAAATAAACGCTGTCTGCACATTTAATAATGTTTTCTTCTGATCATTCCCCAGTTCTTGCATGAGATGCACCAGTAGTGGGTTCTGAATTAGTTTGCTACCGATTGATGCATGTGATGCTTCTGTGCATGTGCAAAAGCATCCCGGGCAGGTGGACAGAGCCTTCCACTGCCATTGCTACTGGTTCTAAGAACCAGTCTGAACTGGGAGCAATCCATCATTGAGCTGCACTGTTACCAGTGTGTTTACACATGCAATTTAAGTGCTAGTGGCTGTCTTTAAAGCTCTATCTGGCTTGGGACTGGGTATTTTTTATTATTATTATTATTATTATTATTATTATTATTATTATTATTATTTAGATTTGTATGCCTCCCCTCTCCGTAGACTCGGGGCAGCTCACAACAATAACAAAGGCAATGTAAGAACAAATCTAATAATTTTAAAAAACACTAAAAACCCCATTATTAAAAGCAAGCATACACACAAACATACCATGTATAAACTGTATAGGCCCGGGGAAGATGTCTCAGTTCCCCAATGCCTGATGGCAGAGATGGGTCTTAAGAACTTTATGAAAGGCAAGGAGGGTGGGGGCAGTTCTGATCTCCGGGGGGAGCTGGTTTCAGAGGGTTGGGACCTCCACAGAGAAGGCTCTTCTCCTGGGTCCTGCCAAACGACATTGTTTAGTCGATGGGACCCAGAGAAGGCCAACTCTGTGGGACCTAACTGGTCACTGGGATTCGTGCGACAGAAGGCGGTCTCGGAGATACCTGGAAGATTGCCTTTTTTCCAAGAGTGTCACCAACCAGGAAGAATAGAATGTGCATGTTGCAGATCTGTCAGCCAAAAAGTGTTGGGTAGTGAGAGGGAACAGAAAGTGAGCTTTTTCTGCAGTGGTCCCTGCTGTGTGGAATATCTTTCCATTGTAGAACAGAATGTCCCTCAACCCTTTTAGTTTTTCATAATGGTGTATGACAATTCTAAATGTTTTTATTCTCTTTAGGTTTCAATTTGTATTGGAAAAAATAAATAAATAAACAAACAAACAAATTCTCTACAGTCAACTTGCCATGGCCATCTCATCATGGCCAACTCGCCACAGCCAACCCACCACCGCCAAGAATGTTCTTTCTGCGCCAACTCAGGAAGCTCAAACTGCCCACTATTTGTAATAGTAAGAAAGAGAATCTAAACTCTGATTTCATCTAATTCCTCAGCCTTAGAACCACGAAGAAGAAATAGCATTATTGCTCTGAGAACCAATCATCCATCTTTCCTCTTAAAATGGCTTAACACAGCTTGGTGTGTTACAGATTGGACTTCAAGGAGTTTTATCATTGCCCAATATTATCCACTGCCACCTGCTCTTGATTAAACCTAATTATCCGATTACTCTCTCTACTGTCAATGGTATTTCACAGACACTTATCGCCTTGGTAAGCTAACTGTCAAGACTGCATGATAAACAAGTCATCGTTCTAATGACTATTGTGACAAATCTCACATCCTTACTGATCAGGAGAGGTTAAGTGGAAATTCCTTCAATGATTCTGAAATGAAGCCACTGAGAAATGACTACCTTTATTATTGGTTATGACCTATAAAGCCCTTCATGGCATCGGACCAGAATATCTCCGGGACCATCTTCTGCCGCATGAATCCCAGCGACCAGTTAGGTCCCACAGAGTTGGCCTTCTCCGGGTCGCGTCAACTAAACAATGTCGTTTGGCGGGACCCAGGGAAAGAGCCTTCTCTGTGGTGGCCCCGACTCTCTGGAACCAACTCCCCCCAGATATCAGAGTTGCCCCGACCCTCCTTGCCTTTCATAAGCTCCTTAAAACCCACATCTGTTGTCAAGCATGGGGGAACTGAGATATTCCCTTCCCCCTAGACTTATAAAATTTGTGCATGGTATGTCTGTATGTATGATTGGTTTCTTAAAATGGGTTTTTTTACATTAGTTTTAATATTAGATTTGTTCATATTGTCTTTTTACTGTTGTTAGCCGCCCCGAGTCTGCGGAGATGGGCGGCATACAAATCTAATTAATAAATAAAATAAATAAATAAATAAATAAACAAGCAGTCCATAACAGCAAGTTCTAGGAATTATTTCACAAGTTAAACTTGAAACTTTAAGCATATTCTCACAAGCGGGGTGTGTTCCTCCTGGTTCAGACTGGATCACCCAAAGCAGTAGTGATGACATCACATAACTGGATCAGCCAGTTCCTTCCATGCACACCACCATCTTTTTTTCTTCAGGTCCTTAAAAAAACGGTCCACCTGGTCACCCCTGGGTTAATACTGACCTTTATTTCTTCGCCTGAAACACAGCTGGACAGCTCCTTAGATGTGTTTTGAGCTGTTTCCACCTCTTGAGCATGTGTAAAAGCCTAATTCCATGAGGTGACTTGCGCACGCTTGCTCTGCTCATGTGTGCACACAAAATGTTGCACTGAGAACCGGTGAGGAAGGTCAGTGGAACCCATCCCCACTCAAAAGCCACTCTTGAGGCTGGGAAAGGATGATTTCAACTGTAAATAGGTTTCTGGTTTGGAGAGAGGAACAAAATGAATGGGCCTCGGAGCCGCAATAATTGAGAAAAATGGCTCTTTTTCTGCCGCTGTCAGCATCTTTCATTCCTGCAGCTTCAACGAAGATCTCAAATTTTGCTATGTAGTCATCCCAGGTGGACTTTTCTGGGTCGAAGGTATCGGGAGCTCATCCGACAGGCAGGCTGTCCATGGTGAAGGATCGTAGGTTCAACCGTTCTTCGTCGCCAGTGAAGAAGACTGAGGCAGTCGGTTCTTTTAAATTCTTTATTTGGCTCAGCAGGAGAAAGCTTTTTTTGGAAAGTGACTTCAGCTCAGAACGCAACTGACTGTAACAGTGTCAGAGCGCTCCTTATATACTTTTACTTCCCCGCCTAAACTGTCATTGTTTCAACCAGACAGAATGCTCAATCCACATTCAACTATTTACATTGCTTCAATGCATATTTAACAGCCTTCAATTATTTTCTTAAGATTGTTTCATTTTAGGCAACAGAATCATAGAAACATAATTTTAATGTCCCCTTTAATGCAATTCTCAGTACATTTGGCCACTCTCGTACAAATATGTTAACTGCAAACTTACTGTATGCATAGAACTTTAAACAGTCAGGAAGCCATTTTAATATATTTTCTTTATTACACATTTAAATAAAACTTAGGAGTTTTGGGGAACATTCAGTGTCCACCGCCATAATTTAAACTGAATCAAGCTATTGAAAAGAAACAGTTTCCACTTGTGTCTGCTAAACGTAATACTGAGTTTTACTTGAATAATAATGTTTTATTCTTAATTATATATTCAAGATACGTTATGTATGAAAAAAGAATCCTGCATCTAAAATTATATACTAAATTCCAATTAACCAACCTGAATGATGAATGTAAAGCAAACATGAATAATGTGTATTATACAACAAAATATACTTGGATAATTAAATGTCTAGATAATTCTGTGCTAATGACTTGGCTGGATGAAGCATGAATTGACTGGAGAAACTTAAACTGATTTGTTAGAAAGAAAAAAGTTAAGGAACATCATCGGGAAATCAGGAAGCCAATGAACAGTTAATTAAAGTTTGGCCTTCTGTAAAACCAGATGGATTTTTTCCTTACTCTTTTGAATTAAAAAGGCTATTCTTATCAAAATATTAGGGAGTCTTGAAAAATAAACAATGGGACAAAATCTCAATTAAATGATATATATATATATTTGTTCTCTGATAAAGCAATTCCTAGTATTTGAACAGGAGCAAAACACAATATAATATCATTCTATTTTATAACATATATTAATATACAATTATCCTTATTGGCTGAACTACCCCAAGGAATCCAGAGGGAAATATTTTTTTTTCATTTTCCATATACAGTGGTACCTCATCTTACGAACGCCTCTTCTAACGAACTTTTCAAGATACGAACCCGGTGTTTAAGATTTTTTTCCCTCTTCAGCACCTTACGAAACCAAGCAGCTGCTGCTGGGATGAAGGGGTTTCTTTCCCCCCCTTTTTTGAAGAAAGAAAAGGGAGGGGCATCTTGGAGGAGTAAAGATTTTGCATGCTTGCAAAGGCACTGAAACGGTGTCTTTTTAAGAAAGAAAAGGGAGGGGCAGCTTGGAGGAGTAAAGATTTTGCATGCTTGCAAAGGCACTGAAACGGTGTCTTTTTAAGAAAGAAAAGGGAGGGGCAGCTTGGAGGAGTAAAGATTTTGCATGCTTGCAAAGGCACTGAAACGGTGTCTTTTTAAGAAAGAAAAGGGAGGGGCGCCCCCCTTGCCATTCTTCCTTCCCACTCTCCCTTTAGCCTAGCCTTGCTTCTTCCACCCACCTCCTTTAGCTGCTCCTCCCTGCCCTCTGTTCGCCTCCCTTCTAAAGTTTGGGATTTTCCTGAAGGATTTGCATGCATTATTTGCTTTTACATTGATTCCTATGGGAAACATTGTTTCATCTTACGAACTTTTCACCTTACGAACCTCCTCCTGGAACCAATTAAGTTCGTATGATGAGGTACCACTGTAATTTCATTGACCAGCTGTGCCAAGATGAAAGGGAAAGGGAAAGTAATTAATCAGAGATAAATCCAATAGCTTGTAAATGTCCAATTTAAAAAAAATGAAATAACAGTTCAAGTAATATATTCTGGAGTACCCAAATGAATGTTTTTCTTTTCCATCACCAGTTAATTTCCCCAAGGTACTTGAGTGATAACTAATGCATGCTGTGGATGTCACCAAACCACTTGTGCTTTTGGAAAAAATGGTATGTCCTACCAAGGGATTTTAACATAAACTTTAAGATGCTTTTAAGACACTCTCATCTAGCAAGAAATTAGGAACAAAATGCATTGTATTATAAGTGGAAATTTTCTAATCTGGAAATTTAACTTGACCAATTCCACCTCTTTGTCTCTGTCCATTTCAACACCAACATAAAAATTTTCTAAAACAACATTATCAGAAAAGATGAATAGAGATTTTTCTATTTCAGTCTCTGGAAATTCATCACAATTCCAAAGATATGATTGAACTACTATTTTTCCCTTTCCTGGCTATTTCAATTTAAACGTGCTGGGTCATATCTTATGCTGTTATCAAAGTCTTATTGCTTGTCTTGCAATGTAGGCTTTGGTGTTGCACTTCCCTTCTTACTCATATCCATGAAGTTAGATTCATCACACAAATGAACAAAAGAGTTGTAGGTTGTCAGGGATCAACTGAAGCTATAAAGTCCATCTCCCTGCAGGAATTCAGATTAAAGCATCCCTAACAGATTGGTACTTAAATGGTACTGCCACTACTTGAATACATCTAATGAAGAGGAACTCACCTCTTCTCATAATGTTTCATTTCATTCTGAAAGTCTCTCGTTTTTTGAAAGCTTTTCTTAATATTCAAAAAGAATCATCCTTGCTGCAATCTGAGACTGTGTTTGATTCTGGGATACATCATAGAGCAAGTTTTGGCTTTGTTCTATATAGAATCCTTTCAGACACTTGAGAAATGGATTCATAAACTTTTCAGTCTTCTACTGCCAAGACTAAAGTGACTTAGTTCTTTTGCTTCAAGGGTGTCAGACTCGATTTCATTGGTGGCCACATGGGGGTTGTGTTTGACCTCAGCGGGCAGGGGTAGGTGTGGCCAGGGTGAGCTTAGCCAGCTTGATGTCACTTAGGTGGCCCTAATGCTCTCCCACTGAAAACGGTCTCTCAAGCTCAGTTTTTGACTGTGATGTCTTTCTGCAACCTTCCATCCATCCATGGCCCTCCTGACCTCCATTTATGCTGACAGAGACACTATGGGCTGATCCTTTTCTGTTTCCAGGGCTGCCTTGCAGGCCATAGCAAAGCACCCCACAGACCAGATCTGGTTCCCAGGCATTGAGTTTGAAACCTCTGCTTTAGCTTAAGACTTCTTTTCTAGATCATCTTTAATTATCATTTTTGTACTTATGCAAAATTTTCTGAAACTTTCTTTTGAAATGTGTTAAGATTGCACCAGTTGCGGCCCTATTTGGACAGGGAGTCACTGCTCATAGTTGCTCATGCCCTCATCATCTTGAGGTTCGATTACTGCAGCGCTCTCTACATGGGGCTACTTCTGAAAAGTGTTCGGAAACTTCAGATCGTGCAGAACGTGGCTGCGAGAGCCATCATGGGGCTTCCTAGATTTGCCCACGTTTCTGCAACACTCCGTGGCCTGCATTGGCTGCCGATCAGTTTCCAGTCACAATTCAAAATGTTGGTTATGACCTTTAAAATCCCTGCATGGCATTGAACCAGAGTACCTATGGAACCGCCTGCTACCGCATGAATCCTAGCGACCGATAAGGTCCCACAGAGTGGGCCTTCTCCGTATCCCGTCGACCAAACAATGTCATTTGGCGGGCCCCAGGGGAAGAGCCTTCTCTGTGGCAGCCCCCGCCCTCTGGAATCAACTCCCCCTGGAGATTAGAACTGCCCCCACACTCCTTGTCTTTCGTAAATTACTTAAGACCCATCTATACCGCCAGGCGTGGGGGAGTTGAGACACCTTTCCCCCAGGCTTTTTTATATTTATGTTTCGGTATGTATATGTTGTTTGCTTTTTTAAATATGATAGGGTTTTATGTGCTTTTTAATATTAGATTTGTTTTCGCTGGAATATTGTTTTTATTATTGTTGTGAGCCGCCCCGAGTCTTTGGAGAGGGTTGGCATACAAATCTAATAAATTGAATTGATTTGAATTGAATATTCATGACTAGGAGAGCCATGTTAACAAGGTCAGCCAATTAATAGGCACAGCAACTAAGTCAACCAATGGGAGATAAACACTTCTGAGTCTGTGCAGAGAATTGAAACTGAAAACTTAAGCTTAAGGCTGGTCGTGAATCAGTCCACTCTGTTTGTTAGTCCTCTCTGTGCTGGTCTGCTCTGCTGAAATGAAACTAAATCCTGCTTTTGTTTACTTGAAGAAATAATCTACTTGTGCTAGTGTGTGTGTGTGTTTATAAAGAAGTTAATGAATTCAGCTGAATCAACCATCAGTGTATGCTTCTGGAAATTGATTTTTCTGCAATAAACTCTGATAAAGTGTGGCTCACAAAGTTAACTAGAAAAAAGCTGGTCTGCAAAAATAGGTAGTCCTCAACACACAACAGTTCATTTAGTGACCATTCAAAGTTACAACCGCTCTGAAAAAAGTGACATCACCATTTTTCAGACTTACGACTGTTGTAGCATCCCTATGGTCACATGATCAAAATTCATATGCTTGACAACTGAGTCATATTTATGACAGTTGTAGTGTTCTGGAGTCATGTGACATTTTGTGATCTTCTGATAAGCAAGGTAAACAGGGAGCTGGATTGATTTAGCAGCCATGTAACTAATTTAACAACTAATTAGGAGTGATTCACTTAACAACTACGTGGCAAAGTTCATGTCACAAATGTGTCACTTAGCAACAGAAATTTTGGACACCATTGTGGTTGTAGGTCAATGACTACTTTTACTATATCGCCCAACAAACAATATACTTGATAGCACAAATTCAGATTATCTTTCTAATGAGGTGAAGATATATTTTATATCATATTCATATTATGTTGCTTGCATAATATGAATATGATATAGGATATGTTTCCAAATCATTTCTACACATGAATTCTATATATTTGATAAAAGTTGCAGACATCCCTTGCTCTCAACAGCTTTTCAAACAGACAGGAGTGAGAATTTCTAAACAAGGAAGAAAGAGGAGACAGTATCTTCAATCTTCTCTTTTTTATTTTAATTTTTGGCAAAATGACCCATTATTATTCTAAACAGAGGACTGTTCTCAGAGACAGGACTTATTTCTATGCAGTTCAAAGATAGATAATTTACCACTAAAGTACACAATATTGTTGAAGTTATCGATCTTCTTGGTGATTTTTTTATATAAGTAAAAAGAAAAAATTTTCATTAATTTTTGTTGTTAGTTGCAAACAGTGAAGGGCTGCAAAAAAATTTACCAACACATTGTGGGCATGGCTTATTTTGTTGGTGTGACTTGCCGGCCATGTGACCAGGTGGGAGTGGCTTGACAATCATGTGACCTGGGGGTGGCTTAAAGGTCACGTGACTGGCTTAAAGGTGACCAGCTTGACGTCACTCAGGGGTTAGGGTTAGGGTACCTGGCCTCTCCTCACTTCAAAGAGATACAATTTCCCTATCTGTTTACTATTACTTAATATTTATTTATTTATTAGATTTGTATGCCGCCCCTCTCCGAGGACTCGGAGCAGCATATACAAAATATACTATCCAAAATAAACTATTTAATTCTATGTATATATGCCATATGTGTACATACCTATTACACACAGGCACACAAAAATATACATTATCTCCTATATAAACTGTATGTGTATGTACACATATGGACACACAGCTCTTCTAAAATTATACACATTCAACCTCATTTACTGCGATAGGAAAAACATACCCAGAGCCCAGAAGGGAAAAAAAGAAAGAAAAAAAGGGGGGGGGGAATCAAAAATTTTCTACGTAGTTCTGCGTACCTGATCAAAATTTTTCTACCTGTTCTGCATATCTAACCGTACCTGTAGGAGTCCATCACTGGTTGCAAAGTTATATCCGATCCATCACAACCCAATGGAGAACGTTCCTCCAGGCCTTCTGTCCTCTACCATTCTCTGGAATCCTTTTAAGCTCACGCCGATGGCTTCAGTGACTCCATCCAGTCATCTCATTCTCTGCCATCCCCTTCTTCTTTTGCCCTCAATCTTTCCCAGCATTAGTTTCTTCTCCAGTGAGTCCTTCCTCCCTATTAGGCGACCAAAGTATTTGAGTTTCATCTTCAGGATTTGGCCTTCTAAAGAGCAGTCAGGTTTGATCTCCTCTAGGTCTGACCAGTTTGATCGCCTTGCAGTCCAAGGGACTTGCAAGTGTCTTCTCCAACACCATAGTTAATGACTTAGTAAAATAAATATAACTGACAGTAAAAGTTCCCCAATCAATAGACTTAGTAAATATATTGAAAAGACATGTTTGTTATTTTAACAGTATGCAAAAGGACCCTGCAAAAGTTATCTGCTCCAATGCTTTATCTGAGTGATGATAGTGACATGAGTACTGAAAATGAAATATCAAGTAGAGCTGATCCATTCCAGCACCTGTTTTGTTTCAAAGAAAGCAGCTTCTGCCTTCAGCTCATAAACAGCCAGATGACACTTAAGGGCCAAAGAGAACTGGCTGAACCAAAACAGCCTGTCACCTCCAATCTGAAAGACAGAAGTGCCATCTTGCTTAGGGCTGTTAGAAATCTGTCAGATGAATTTTTAAAACTTGCTAAATATCTACAACTTCTTCTGGGGATCCTTATTTGGGGAATGCATATGATCAGTTCCCATGAGTTCAATCTGTTAGCAACTGGACAGCTTTCCAGGGGGTTTTGCATTGGGTTTTTTTCCCCACAATATTAATGGTTGATATTAATGGTTCCTGCATTTTTCTGCACACGTGTGATTAGTTTATAAATCATCACTGCCATAATAATACATCCAGTTATAATACTTTAACATCATCAGAAATAACACTTCTGCCTATCCCCGGTACTGGGAAGGACATGATAGCTGGGGGGAAATGCCAAATCCAGTCTAAACATCTGGTTGACTGTGTGACAAACCATAATCACACAAATTGCTTCTGTCTGATTTCTTTGGCAAGATTATCAAACATTATCAATGAAAGGTTTAAAGAATAGCTTCAAAACATGAGCTGGAGATTACAGTAGTACCTCTAGATACGAGCTGCTCCACATGCGAGTATTCCAAGTTACGAGCCGCGACGCGAGCAAAATTTCTGTTCGACACCTAAGCTCAAATTCGGGATATGAGCCGAGCTTCCACTAGGTGGCGCAAGAATCTCCTTGCTTCCAGTTATCTTGGCACGAAAAACAAAGTCTAAAGGCATTCGTTCGAGATGCGAGTTGATCGACTTACGAGCTCGGGTCTGGAACGAATTAAACTCGTAAGTCGAGGTACCACTGTACTAATTTTCTGAAAGAAGAACAATTATGGCCACTCCCCATACATGATTTCCTCCGCCTACCTTCTTCCTCCTTCACTCCCCCTCTACTTCTCTCTATTCCTTCTCTTCTTCCCCCTTCTACTTCCTCTTACAACTTCATTACCTTTCCCTGAGTGTTTTTGTCCTAACTCACCTCATAATTAGCAGACTGGTGGTATATTCTGAAATTTTAAACTAACAGTGGCTGTTCCAAAAATTCCTATTATTGTGACGTTTACTTATATAAGACTCTTTATTCTAGGTATAGGTCACTGAAAAGAAGCTACCTCCAAAAAACACACCTAATTTTGTCTTCTGGGTTCTCCATCAACTGATTTTAATTTAAATTTTAAACTCCAACTTAATTGCTGTTGACTTAACTTTCCAAGATAATTGTTATTTCTTATGCCTCTTATTTTAGGCCCATTGCTTCCTCTCCTTCCTCGTCATTTGTTTTTCTTGTCCACTATTATCAAAACTAAATCCCTCTTAAAAAACATTTTGACTTATCATTTATCATAACATCTCATACTCATATTAATCATGCATTTCAACTCTTCTTATTGTTGTGGTTAGCTCTCTGGCCCAGCTCCTGCCCCAAGGACTGTGGATGTGGGGGAGACATCCACATCCCGCAGGCCTGTTTTGCTCCCAGTGGAATCTGCTGATGAAGGCTCCTCTGACCAAGAAGACATGAGTGACAGGGAGGAGGAGAATATGGCAGACAGCTCAGAAGGAGATCAATTATCTCTCTCCTCCTTGGATTCGGAACAAGAGTTAATGATACAGCCACGCATGCTGAGAGCGATGCATAGGCAGCAACAACTGAGAGATTATTATCAAAGAAAATGAGGCCACCTGTGGTTGGGTGGGGCTGTGGTAATTAGTGAGGCTGCTATAAAGAGCAGTGTGTGGGTTTGGCCATTGTGGAGGATTATCTGATTGTTGTGTTTTGTGCCTGTTTTGCTGACTTCGACCTTGGTGTGTTGCTTTTTCCCCGCTTTGAAACTAAAGCAGAGCAAAGGGTGTTTCACTTTGTGAAAGAAGAAGAACTGTGAATTGCCTCACAGCTGCAAGCTAAGTATTTCAGAACTGATAAGGGACTTGTACCAATTACCAGTTTGTTTGGAGACGAGTGCTCTTTGCTATACAAAGAGCTTAAGTGAATTTCCGTTATAAAGGACATTGTTTTGAATTTTCAAACGTGTGTGTGTCTGAAATTTGTACTTGTGAATTTTCGGGAGGATTCTACCAGAGAGCATGATAGAACACTCATTAATCATCAAAATTCATATATTATTTCAAATCAATTAATTGTTCAGACTTTCAGATAATGAGCCTTGCTAACATGAGAGCTGGCAGGGTGGGAATGGGATACGAGAGGAAGGAACATCAGAAAGGGAGGTAGGCCAGAAGTTCCCAGTAAGAGGTTCAGGGCAGCGGGAAAAGGGAGATGGCCAGAGGGTCATGAGAGGAGAAGAAGGGACTATGAAGAGTAGGGTACTGGAGCTTTAGTGAAGGAGTGAAGTTGCCCTGTACCTGCCACATGCCACATTTCTGTGTCAGGTAGTCTTTGCTTCTTGCCACTTTGTGCTAGAGATCTAATGCTCTCCACACTCATCCGAAGAGCTGCTGAGGAGATGACCACATGGCAAGGCGATGATTGGAGCCTTAGTGCAGGAGAGAAGGTGCATCCTGTTGAGTCCTGTTAAGACCACCCTTAAGTAAGTGGCCGCCCTTCCCATGCACACCTTTGCTGTGCTTTGGTGTTCACTTGAGGAGAGTCTGCCCATGTTTGTTTGTTTGTTTGTTTGTTTGTTTGTTTGTTTGTTTGTTTGTTCGTTCGTTCGTTCGTTCATTCATTTATTCATTTATTCATTTATTCATTTATTTATTTATTTATAGAGTTGAAAGGGACCATGAAGGCCATCAAGTTCAACCCCCCGCCCAAGCAGGAACCCTATAGTACACCAGTCAAGTGGCAGTTCAAACTTCTCTTAAAAATGTCCAGATTGTTGGAGTTCACAACGTTCGCTGGTAGGTTGCTCCATTGGTTGATCGCTCTGACCGTCAGGAAGTTCCTCCTTATCTCTTTGTTGAATCTCTCCTTAGTCAGCTTCCAGCCATTGTTCCTCGTTCGGCCCTCTGGTGCCCTGAAGAATAAAGTGATCCCTTCCTCTCTGTGACATCCCCTCGTATACTTGTAGACTGCTATCATGTCCGCTCTGGCCCTCCTTTTCTCTAGGCTATCCATTCCCAGTTCCTTCAGTCTCTCTTCCTAAGTCTTGGTTTCCAATCCCTTAATCATCTTGGTTGCTCTTTTTTGCACCTTCTCCAGAGTTTCAATGTCTCTTTTGAAGTGTGGTGACCAGAACTGAATACAGTACTCCAGGTGTGGTCCCACCACAGCCAGGGTGTTGTGAGAGGAGAAAGGGGGAGGAAGATGGTCAACTGAAGGGAAGCCTCCATTGTGGCTGGCAATCATTCCTCAGCTAGCCCAGATTGCCAAAAAGAACAAATAAAAGAGCCTCAATGAGAGCTTGCTGGCTTGGCCCAGCCATGGCTCTCAGAGAGAGAGAGAGACAGAGAGACAGAGAGAGAGAGAGACAGACGGACAGCAAGACAGACAAACACATGCACACACACATACAGAGTGAGAGGGAGATACAGAGAGAGGGAGGGGAAGAGAGAGATATAGACACAAAAATATTTTTAAAAGATGGTGGAGCTCACGGACCAGCAAAGACAGACCAGAGCCACCATGCCAGAATTGCACAATTGGCAGGCCGCTACTGAAGCGCCTCATTGGACCACAGCAGTAGGAACCCACTAGTGAATCTGGGCCATTAGTACCTTTTTAAAATCTCTGTCGTAACTTCAAACACTCCCTAAATGTGTATTCATAAATTCAGCACTAGCTGTCATTATTCTTTCAGATAAGTCCCAATTCTTTTTTTATAGTCAAATATAAATTCTGTCTTTTCTCCAGAAGCTCAATTGCCTTCACTTCTTGAATAGAATAAAACTTATCTCCAGATGTGCCAAAATTGTAAGTTCATTGTCTCAAGTTCTTTCTCAACAGTGACTGGGCTGTCGTCGCTTTCTACGAGTCCTGAATCTGAGTTTTATCAAAAGACTTCTCAAGAATAGTTAGAACTTCTGCATTTCAGCAGCACAAAATCACCAGAGGAGAGATAATTGTCCCTTTATATTTCCCATTTGGTATGTAATTTTTCCTTCTCTATGCAAGCATTTGCCTCTGGATAGGAAGTACCAAAGGGAGTTAGGATCCATCGAAGTTCCAAAATCCCTTGTACAACTTGAAAGTTCAGTCAGAACTTCTGAAAATGCCAACTTTGAAAATAGGACAAAGGAATCCACTATGGAATGCTGACTCCAACCTTAAAGAAGCTCTTGGGATGTTGTTTCAAACTGCATATATGAATTATGTAGGTCTAAAGTAATAAGTAATGAAGTAATAAGTAATAAGAGGGATGCGGTGGCTCAGTTGCTAAGACGCTGAGCTGTGTGATCAAAAAGTCAGCAGTTCAGTGGTTCACCTCCCTTATGAAACTAGGTTGCAATGCTTTAATCTCTTCAGCCTTGAAAGATGGCGTTTAAGAGGTGACTTGTTGGGGGTCAAGGGAAAGGGAGAGTTTTGCCTTCTCTTTCTGCTCAAGATTCCCATGTACAATTGAAGTGTATAAAATCATGCATGAGATAGAAAAGGTGGATAGAGAAAAAATTCTTTTCTCTAGCACACAATACTAGGATGAGGGGGCATGGGTAATAAAGTGAGGACAAATAAAGGGAAATATTTCTTCACTCAGAAGGTCATTGGTTTATTGAATTCACTTCCAGAAGAGGTCATGACAGCTGTCAGTCTGATTAGCTTCAAGGAAGATTAGACAGGTTCATGGATGTCCAAGTGTATCGGTGGTTATTGAAACGGATGTCCAAGTGCTGCCTCTATGTTGGTTGATACAGGCAGGATTCCCTTGGGTACCATTTGTTGGGGGTCAAGGGAAAGGGAGAGTTTTGCCTTCTCTTTCTGCTCAAGATTCCCATGTACAATTGGTGGGCCATTGTGTGGACATCGAATGCTGGACTCGATGGGCTTTGGCCCGATTTAGTATGGCTCTTCTTATGTTCTTATGGTTCGAATCCCAAGTGCCATGTAATGGGGTGAGCTCCCATTACTTCTCCCAACTTCTGCCAACCTAGCAGTTTGAAAGCACGTAAAAAAATGCAAGTCGAAAAATTAGGGACCAGCTTTGGTGGGGAGGTAATAGTGTTCCATGCGCCTTTGGCATTTAGTCACGACAGCCACAGGACCATGGAGACGTCTTCGGGCTGAGCTGGCTCTTTGGCTTTGAAACAGAGATGAGCACTGCCCCCTAGAGTCAGAAACGACTAGCATATTATGTGCAAAGGGAATATTTACCTTTTAAAGTAATAATATCCCGTAAGTCACAGCACACACTTTATTAATAGTATGCAGAATGA
Organism: Erythrolamprus reginae; assembly: GCF_031021105.1. Classification (NCBI taxonomy): domain Eukaryota; kingdom Metazoa; phylum Chordata; class Lepidosauria; order Squamata; family Dipsadidae; genus Erythrolamprus; species Erythrolamprus reginae. The sequence goes on along the minus strand of NC_091952.1, from coordinate 234,238,245 downwards.
ATTTATCCACAATTTTTATAGCAATAGCAATAGCCTATATGATTTCATAGTGCTATACAGCTCTACCTAAGTGGTATACAGAGTCAGCCTATTCCCCACAGCAATCTGGGTCCTCATTTTACTGACCTCAGAAGAATGGAAGGCTAAGTCAATCTTGAGTTAATGAGAATCAAACTTCTGATACGCTGCAGAATTAGCCTGAACTATTGCATTCTAATCACTGCACCTTTTTATATGTTAGTCATTGCACCATTAAAGAGTAAAATGCATTTATTAAAATGCATTAAATGTGTTAAAACTCACTTGACAAGAATGTGATGGTTTTGGCTTAAAGTCCAAATGACTTTGGTTCCATTTCTAGGTTGGTATTTAAATGTTGATACGACCAACATACAGAGGTGGTATGCTGCCAGTTCAGTCTGGTTTGGGTGAACTGGTAGGGCTGACTGGAGTGGGCGTGTCCAACCCATATGACCCACCTGCCCAGACATAATGCTGTCCTATTTAGCCACATTTTTGTGCCTGGGTGCATGCATGAAAGGCACACGTCTGAGTAATGAGCATGTGATGAGAATGAGCTGAGGTGGCTCAGTGGGTAGAGTGCAGTACTGCAGGCCACTAAAGCTGGCTGTAGATCTGCAGGTCAGTGGTTCAAATCTCATCAACGGCTCAAGGTTGACTCAGCCTTCCATTCTTCTGAAGTGGGTAAAATGAGGACCTGGATTGTGAGGGCAATGTGCTGTCTGTGTTAAAAAGTGCTATTGCCAACATGTTGTAAGCTGCCATGAGTCTAAGGAAAAGGGTGGCATTAAAAAATTGAATAAATAAATAAATAAAATAAATGTACAGGAGGTTGTGCTTATGAGAGGAGTTGGTACCAGGTGTTGTGGTTCGCTCTGGCCCAGCTCCTGCCCCAAGGAATGTGCAGGTGGATGTGGGGGCAAAATCCACATACCGCAGGCCTGTTTTTCTCCCGATGGAATCTGCCAACGAAGCCTCCTCTGACCAAGGAAGTGTGAGTGACAGGGAAGAGGGGAGTTTGGCAGACAGCCCAGGAGGAGATCAATCATCTGTATCATCCTTGGATTCTGAACAAGAATTAATGACACATCCATGCATGCGTAGAGTGATGCATAGGAGACAACAACTGAAGGATTATTACAAGAGAAAATGAGGCCACCTATGGTTGGGTGGGGCTGCTGTAATTAGTGCTACAGATAAAAGTGCAACCTGGTGTTTTAGCCTCATGGCAATTTAACTGATTCATTGTTTCATCAAGATCGTGGTTTTTGTGCTGTTCAAGATTGTGTGTGGACTCTCTGGACTTTAGAATTGGACTCAATTTCCCAGTTATTGGGTGAGCAATTGGATTGCATTTAACCTGTGCCTTGTGTGTACCGGAAAGTCCCTTTGATATTTAAAAAGGGAGCTGTTTCTGTTTTTCTGTTTTTAAAAACTTTTGGGTTTTCCTTTTATCATGTGGTGTGTGTCTTCCTGGACTAATTACCCTGTAATTACGGGCGGTTGAAACACACCGGCAAAGCAACCAGCATAGCAAGAGCATGCACCTCTACATACTCACATTTCCAAACTGGTAGGGATTATAAGTGAAAAGCATCCCTGCCAACATACCCTCCCCAAGAGACTCTGAGACCACAGTAAACCCTGTAACTCTGTGTCAACAGTAAATAGAACAATATGAGGCAGAATCACACAATCTTATGTACAACGTGTTAGGCAGAATATTATTTCAAGTTGATATATTCTCAAAACCACTTGATGTACTGTTGTAAATTGATCAAAAAACTCTGCGGGGAAAAGCTGTGCTGTAATATTTGAAAAATAACAGTAGGCAAATAATTTAAAATAAAATGATGTTAACTAGAGAATAGCTTTTAAAAACCAGCACAGACAGTGCTTCATTGCTGAAAGAATTGTTCTCTGTGGCTAAATCCGGGGCTTTGAACAAAATAATTCCATATGGGAATGTTTTTGGCTTCACATCATTTAATATAACCAATTCAAAAAATCAGCAACTATCCATAACTTTATAGTCTCAAATTGAAAGTTATATAGTCATTTGACTATAGAGAATAACGTTCTATCTAATTGTGTGACAGTGAAATGCTTATTACGCTGTTTGGCTTCTCATTATTTCTCAGTCACAACTCATTATTGGCTTTTTTTCCATTTATGCTGTTCTACCTGTTTTCCAAAATATAAGAAAAAAAATCCATTTTTTTCTTTATTACTTTTATCAAAAGCAGTTATGATCTAAATTTGCAGAAGAGTATACAACGTTTGTTGTGATTTTTTTTAACTTTTCATATTAAAAACAGGCACAGTTAAATGGATTTTCCCCTCTCAAAGAACAAATGGAATTATTTTAAGAGAACTGCATTTTGTATTTAGCTATTTGTTGGTTTGTATTGCACACTGTGGTTCAGACCGATGTATGTATTTCAGGCTAAAGTATGAAATGTTTCATGAATGAAGGTAAATATATATGTCCCAGGATAATGTTGCAGGATATGGGTCAAAGGTTTTTGTCTTCCAAGCTTTGAAGACTCATGGTGGAGCTTGTCTTTAGGGAACTTCTCTCTAGCCAGGGTTAGGGTTAGGGTTAGGGTTGGGGTTGGGGTTGGGGTTAGGGTTAAAGTTAGGGGTCCCAATGACCAATGACCAGTGACCAATCCAGATTGGATCCATTAAAGGTTTCACCTGGTTTTAGCTGAACATAAAACCAGATGAAACACTGGATATGACATTGGTAGAAGTAGCTCCGTCATGAATCAATTGGTTGGAAAGATTCCACTTGTGACTGTGGTGCTAATGCAAACTATTATACATGTACTGCAAGAATGCTCATGATGCGTATTCTATAATTCATTAAAAGATCTGCATGAAGCAATACCAGAGGCAATTGCTTGAATAACTGAATTGGGCATCTGGTTATGAGGCTATTGCCATACCCCATAGAAATTGTGTATATAATTACATGGATTGCGTGTGTATGTTCTCTTTGTCTTTGTTTATGTATGCTAAATAATAAACTGAACATAATTCAGATGAAATTCATAGCTTAACAATTATCTATACACAGCTTGTCCAAAGATTCAGGTCTGTATACAGTAGTTACATTAAAATATAGGTGGCGGTTTGTACTCTTTTTAAATTGTACTTTATTTATTTATTTATTTATTTATTTATTTATTTATTTATTTATTTATTTATTTATTTATTTATTTATTTATTTATTTATTTATTTATTTATTTATTTATTTATTTATTTATTTATTTATTTATTTATTAAATTTGTATGCCGCCCCTCTCCGTAGACTCGGGGCGGCTCACAACAGTAATAGAAAAAAACAATGTACAATACAAATCTAATAATTAAAACTAAAAACCCATAATTTAAGAAAACATACACACAACATACCATACATAAACAGTATAGGCCTGGGAAGTTATTTCAGTTCCCACATGCCTGATGGCAGAGGTGGGTTTTAAGGAGCTTACGAAAGGCCAGGAGGGTGGGGGCAGTTCTAATCTCAGGGGGGAGCTGGTTCCAGAGGGTCGGGGCCACCACAGAGAAGGCTCTTCCCCTGGCCCCCACCAAACGACGTTGTTTAGTCGATGGGACCCAGAGAAGGCCAACTCTGTGGGACCTAATTGGTCGCTGGGATTTGTGCGGCAGAAGGCGGTCCCTGAGATATTCTGGTCCGATGCCATGAAGAGCTTTATAGGTCATAACCAACATTTTGAATTGTGACCAGAAATTGATCGGCAACCAATGCAGACTGCGGAGTGTTGGAGTAACATGGGCATACTTTGGGAAGCCTATGATTGCTCTCGCAGCTACATTCTGCACTATCTGAAGTTTCCGAACACTTTTCAAAGGTTGCCCCATGTAGAGAGCATTACAGTAGTTACTTACTTTTGTTTGTAAAAATGATCAGGAAAGAATAAAAATAGCAACTCTGCATCATAAGGGAGAGAAGTGCATCTTTTCCCACATTCTCACCAGAGGGATAATGGTGAACTTTCCCTATAATCTCATTAAAGGAAAATAAGGCTCTTCATCGGTTCTGATACATGGTTTATTAATTTTTTTATGGAATTGGCTATGTGTTCTTTCTCACCAGGGACTTAGAGCAGATTATAGCACCACTCACACTTTGTAGAAGTGATATAAATCCTGTCTCTGATGATGGTTGAACTATGCTAGGAAACAATTGAAAGCAAATGGCCTATATAGGAGTCATGAATAACTTGTATACCTCTTCCTTGATCAAATGTCTGAAATACAGAGAACGTTTTGGGGGGGAGGAATGGTTATCCGGTTCAAATAAGTATGATTTTTCCCCTTCTGCTCAGCTATTCACATTTACCTGGACATTCAACGAAAAGCACTGGGAGGCTTTAATTCTTAGTAAATATGCATAGAATTTTATTCGTGCATTGCACAGTAGTTCCTCAATCCTAGTGGGAAGTTGCTTGGGGAGAAAAGACTTTACATTTAATAGGCAGAAGTGACTTATTAATATGCTCACATGTGACAAAGCTGCAGAAAGGCAGTTTATCTTTTCTGATACACAGCATATTATAGCATGAGCACAAGGAGGATATTTCAGTCAAGTTCAGTTCAAGTAGCCTTTCATCTGAAATATAATGAGCTTTATAATTCCCAAGAAGAAATGCCTAATTTCATGTTCATAATATCCAAGAGTAAAAGGTGTTTCCCTTTCCCTGACCAAAATTTGAACATTTTTATGGGAGAAGAAGGAAGAAGAGAAGAAAGACGAGAGAAAATGATGCATACCTTAGATCCTATCTGTTGTGGTTCAGCCTGAGGCAGATCAAAGACCAGCTGCGTCTCTGCTGGCTCCATGCCCGGAGGAGGCTGACAGCGAAGAGGAGGGGTCTGGACAGTCGGACGGGGGAGATTACAGTCAGGAATGTGATGAGGAAGAACAGCACGGGAGCCCCGGGGAGGGGCTCTCCCCAGCCAGTAGATTGGAGTCTTTGGAGTCATTGGATGACGAAGCACAAGCTGTCATTAACATGCGACAGAGACGTCTAGATCAAAGGAAGGATCAATTGAAGAAATATTATCAGCATTGAATAAGGAACACCAGGGCTTGGGTGTGGTCCTCATTAGCAGGGAAGGGTTTATAAGGCAGGCAAACTCTTGAAGCCGTGTGGAGTGTTATCAATTTGGAGTTGCTGTAACCTGCATTGTTTCTCGGCGTTTCTGTTCGTGGGAGGTGTATGTCTGTTATCTACAGCCTCGTCTTGGCAGCAAGAATCCTATATTTATGTTCCAGTGTTTTCCTGCTTTGTAAGGACATTTTCTGTTGGCTTCGTTTCTCTTTACAATTATAAAACTGTATTTGGATTCTACCGGTGTGTCTGGCTTATCTTTTTGGGTTGGTCATAGCTTCTGGAGTGACCCAGACAGAACACTATCTTGAACAGAATAGAGTAGAGTAGAGTAGAATAGAATAGAATAGAATAGAATTATTCACTGCTTGCTTTTCTGTGTAAAATGATAATTGTTGAATTTTAAGGCATTAACCTTCTTTGCAAGCTGAAGGCTAGGCATGCAGAAATACAAGAGTTTTGCCCAGCAGCTACCTTCGATGTACTAAGGAAAAAAAATATAAGGTTAAAATTTTCTCCTGTAGGCTTATATCCTGAAAATGAATAATAATAATAATTTTTTTTTCCAGGCAAGCCAATGTGTATTTCACTGCCATGCGAAGCTAAGTATCTCTCTGAGAGCAATTAAACCACTTATTAAACATTAAGCCGTTTATCTCCAGGTTATTATAATTACTTCACTTATAAAGGCATATGCAGCTTTTCCAAACTTGATGCCTCAATTTAGAATAGTGAAGAAATTGTCATTAAAATCTTCTGAACTACAGCAGGGATGACAGATACAGCAGTGGCTGTACTTCATCATTAAGTTTCCCACTCCTTTTGCAACAGGTATAACACAGAAGCATACCAGCTGAAAAATAAATGGAAATAATCAGTTCAACCATCAGTTCAGGAACATTCTGGATTGATTCTCTCTCTGTGTGTGTCTCTCTCTGTCTCTGTCTCTCTCTCTGCACCAAAATATTTCTTTAAGGATTATTTATTTATTTTAGAAAAATTATATTGCCAAAATGGAGACTCAAGGCAGCTTACAAAGATCTAGAAACCATATAAAAGAAAAATAATAATAAAAAGAAGAACAATAAAATAATAAAATAGTAAAATAATAACCCCCAACGCCTAGGCGACAAATCACTTTCATGCAAACCATTTAATGGGCACCATCCTGTTCTGGATTCCTCGGGCTTACTGTGCTTTCACCACATACAGAAATAATTAGCTTGTATTAAGACATGTTTCTTTAAGACATTGCATTAGGGGAAATGTAATCAGTCAGTAAGTATACTTACTGACAGAACCACATCTTCAGGGCTTTCGGTAAGAGCGTTAGAATGGAATCCAATCTAATATCCGAGGGAATGAGAGGAAGAGAGAGGGATTCACCACGGAGAAGGCCCTACTTCTGGGTCCCACCAGATGTACCTTCCTGGGGAATGGGACCCACAATATTCCTTTTTCCCCCCAAATATTTTATTGATTTTCTTAATATAGACAAAACTGACAAACATACATTTTACATAAAAATGGGGATGTATCTTCCCCGCTTATTCTAGAAGTAAAATTTCAATACAGAAAAGGAATACATTCAAAAAATACTTAAATTTCACTTGTTGCTTTAAATGAAAAGAAGAATTTTGTTTTGCCCCCGGAGGCGGAGTAAAGACGCTGAGACATGGATTGTGGATTAATTAAGAGTCATTTATTAATTAACATATTTAAATAACTTTAAATAACTTTAAATAAATTTGCATAAATTTGACTAAATAAATTTGAATATTTAATTCAAACAAACTAAGGACCTGCAGAGCAAAACTAACGGGGTGGAAATTCCTACCATAACATTCTTTGGCAACATTGGGCAATAACTCCTTGCTGATCCAGGTGAAGGTACCACCTTCACCTGGATCCTAGCCACGCCTCTGCGTGTGGGAGGAGATCACCCTCCAATCCCCGTGGGACATTGGATCCGGTGATTCCCATGGACATCCTCTCTCCAATCCCTGACGTTGTTCAAACCTCTGGTTCCTGGAGAGAGGCGGTCCATCACCCTTTAATGATGCCCTGAAAGGAGCATGCGCAGTTGCATCTAATTGCCCATTTCCGCCCCAAACCTGCCACGGAGGGGGGGTCAGATCTCAATCTTGGCCCCCCGACCCCCACCCAGCCTCCTACACCAATTCCTGGAGGCACCTCTGCAGGTCCGACAGGAAAATGGCGTTCCCCTCCTCTGAGAGGTGAACGCCGTCGGCTCGGTAGAGCCAGGGGGTTCCAAATTTTATATGGGGATGCTTCACTACACCCCCCCCAACTCCCTAACCACCTTCCCAATGGCCTGGTTGACCCTCAACCTGGCCTTGTTAATGGCTTTGGGTGAAACAGCATCCCGCCAGACAAGTCTGGGAAGGATCTCAGACCACACAAGACGTGTGCCTGGATACGCGGCTGCGATGGCCCGAAGGTCTTCGCGAGCCTGGATGCTCACCGACAAGCCGCTCAAAACACCGAGATCGTTGCCCCCAAGGTGGATCACCAACAACTCGGGGGCTCCCTCGGATCGACACCGTTCAAAAAACAGGGGGCAAAGCCCCTCCCATTGCATTCCCCTGCGGCCCATCCATACAACGTCCATCTTCGAGCCCAGGGAAAGCTGCGATCCGACAGGAGACCATGAAGCAAAACAGTCGGCCCAAAACACGAAACTGTGGCCCATGAGCCAAACTGCGGGCCGGGAACCAGCAACAGCTGAAACAACAAACAGAAAATTAACACGGCCAAAATGGGTCCCTATCGGGGGGGCCTGACGTATGTACGAAAGGCTGCAGACCTCCAACGGCCTATGGCCATAATGTGGCGATCCGCCAAACCAGCAGTGGCGGCTGCGGTAGCCGCGCCTATACGAAACGAGTGTGTGCCGAACCTGGAGGGGTCCGCGCCCACTTGTTCAAGGGCCCGCTTAGTAACCGCCCAGAATTGGTACTTAGTCAAGGGGGCCCCATTACAGTGACAAAATAAAAATCCCGGGGTTTCCCCACGACTAGCGCAAAAAGCGGTCAGAGCCGACACCGGGCAAACAGCACCATCAGTCGTTGGTGCTAAAAAAATCTCCACACCGCGACCATGCTGGTCCGTCTTGGACTGTCGCAGGCGTATGGAGACCCCACTAGTTCATAGCTGCACGTCGCTCCGCTGGAGCGCGCGCATGCTATTGTCCCGAACAGAGCTGGCTAAAACTTCGCTCACCCGAAAAGCCCCGAAAAAGAGCGTAGTCGCTGCCGCATGGAAAAGGCAGGCTTCATAGTGTGAAGTGCACAGCCTGATCCACGTGTGGCTTAAGGCCGACAGCTGTAATATGGATAAGGGCTGCCGGGCATCAGCCGCTGGTGTCGGCCGTTCCCCGGACCACCCTTCTAACATTCTACTAACCCGAAAGTCACTACACATGTCAGGGAACCCTTGATCCTTGGCGATAAATGCCAGACCTGCCAACTTGCCCCTAATGGTTTTCACGGTCAGACCACGTTGGTGTAGCAGCACGCAGTGCTCTAACAACTGGTCGACTGGTGCGGGCCACATCTGCCTATAGCCCTTACTAACCCTGAACTCCATAAACTCCTTACCTGACCGGAGGTACGCAGCCCGGGTGCTTGGGGCTATCGACAGCCCAATGGCCCGATTTGCCTCTTGCCTCCATGGTTCTGCAGCCCCGCCAGGCTCCATAAGTGTCCTGGCATCTGTTCTGGTGTGCGTTGCACCCAGGGCGCCAATGCCCAGAACCTGACAAGCTGTCCACGGGATAAAGCGTCAGCCGCGCCGTTCTCCAACCCCGGCACATGGCATGCCAAGAACAGTGCGTTCAAAGCCAAGGCTTTACTGACGAAAAATCGGACCAGGTGCATTACCCTCTCATTCTTTGAAGACAGAGAATTTACCACATGGACAACCGCCAGGTTGTCACACCAGAAATGAACCACCCGATTGGCGAGCTGACTGCCCCACAGTTCAACTGCCACCACTAAGGGAAAAAATTCTAAGAATGTGAGATCCCTACCTATACCGGCCGCAGCCCATTCGGCCAGCCATGTGGAGTGGCACCACTTCCCTCCTAGCATCACCCCGAAGCCAAGGGAACCCGAGGCGTCGGAGTGCAATTGCAAGTCTGCTTGGAGAAGCAAATCTTGCCGCCAGAAGGAGATCCCATTAAAATGGGCCAGGAAAGTCTGCCATACCTGCAAGTCTTCTCTGGCCCCCACACTGAGCTGCACATGGTGATGGGGCGAGCTCAGACCCTGCATGGCAGAATACAGTCTGCGTAAAAACGCCCTACCTGGAGCAATTACCCGGCAAGCGAAGTTAAGCAGCCCTGTAAGCTCCTGGAGTTGCTTGAGGGTCACCTTCTTCAGGCTGGCTACCTTCTCCAGTTTGAGCCTCATCTTCAACAGCTTGTCCTCCGGCAGTCTGCAAGACTGCGTGGAGGAGTCTAGCTCTATACCTAAAAAGGACATCCTAGAGGATGGCCCTTCCGTTTTCTCTGGCGCTAGGGGCACCCCTAAATAAGCACATAGCCCCTCAAATGCCACCATTAGGGCTTGGCATTGAGGTGTGCCCGCCGGGCCCGCCACCAGGAAGTCATCTAAATAGTGGATGACCGACCTGGACCCAGTTCGACTCCTGAGCGCCCACTCGAGGAAAGTGCTAAAGCTCTCAAAGAGAGCGCATGAAATCAAACACCCCATGGGGAGAGTTCGATCCATGTAAAAACCTCCCTCAATGCAGAAACCCAGGAGATCGAAATCGTCGGGGTGTATGGGCAGGAGCCTAAAAGCGGACTTAATGTCGCTCTTGCCCATTAGTGCCCCGACCCCGCAAGCCCGGACCATAGCTACTGCCGCGTCAAACGAGCCCTGCCCGGCTCCTTCTGTATGATAACGGTGGCATAGGTCAGGAAGGCGTAAAGCCAAGACCTGAAAGACCTAGGTACTTTGACCTTCTTGGCCCGATCGGTACGGGCCTCCTCATCCCTTTCCTTTTTGGGAACTTCCCTATTTAATAGGGTATAGAGTTCAATATATTCCCCCCTCCAAATCTTATCTCTAATTGAGGGGTGCAAATGATACCCTAAAGGAGTCGAGGGAAGGCCCACAGGTACCGCCCCCATGGCAGCTGCCATGGGGTCGGTCGAGGTGGCCACGCTGTTATTGGCCAACCCCGCAGAAGACACGGCCGCCGTAAGGCTGGCCAATCCAGGCAAAACCACAGAACCACCCACCCCGGGGGGGCTACCTGGACCCCTGCCACCCCAGTCGTGCTAAGCAAAGACCCCGTGTTCACCACTGGCGCCCCGGCTGGAACCAAAGCCGGCGGTGCGGTCGCCCCCCAAACCTGGGAGCAGACCATGGGCGTGCTGGACCCCAAAGGAGGGCCCAAGCCGGCCGGTCCTGCCGGGGGGGTTAAGGTGGGTAACCCTTGAACAACCGGTGTGGGTGCAATGGAAAGAGACTCACCCCTGCCATCCAATGGGGCCCCAAGGGCCCCGGCTGCAGAACTGGCCTCCCGTGCCACAGGGTCGCTCTGGTCCGGAGCTTCTTGCGCATGCCCAGCGACAGGAGGGGCTCCCAACGCCACTGAGGGCCTGGATCCACTGCGTGCCCCGATGGCGGCTTCCCAGAGGGCGTCCATGCGGTCCAGGCGATCTAAGAGAGCAGAGAACGATTGAGCAGATATCACGGGTTCCTGGCCTCGAGGGGCCTGGGCGGCAGGAGGGGGTGGCACCTGAGGGGTAGGAACTACAACCCCTGCCTCCCTAGCCCGTAAAGATGGGACCCTGGCCCTCCGAGAGCGAGGGCCCTGCGGAGCCTGAATGGCTAGGCGCTTCCTGGGGCCCATACTAAACAGGCCACCCAATCACAAAAAGAATACAAAAATAAACCCCAATTGGGCCTATTCCCCCTCAGCCACCCGGATGGGAGGTACTGAGGTCCTAAAACCCTGGGCAAACCCCACCCAAGGGAAGCCTAAAGCCTATCAAGGCGTGGCCTCTCAATGGGAGCCCCTGGGACCCTAGGGAACCACTAGGGCACCCTACCTAATCCTACCACACCCAAAACCAGGCCCACTGGCCCCCACAAAAACCAAAAAACCCCTATGCCCCCTAACTAAAAAAGGGGGAGGGGGTTATCCACCCCTTCGGAGGTTCTAAGCTGGGGTGGGTGGGCTAGCTTCCCACCCCCGGGGGAAGGGGCCTACCTACAACCCCCTTTACCCCGGGCACCAACCTTTCCCAAAACCAAAACAAAAGTACCCAGCAAAAACAAAACAAAATTCCTGAGCCAAGACTCAGAGGCAAAAGCCTCTGAATCAGCGACTGTCTACCCATCCCCTGGAGAGTAGGCTACCCTACTCTCCGCTGTAAAAACCAATAAATAAACGAGTCAGGGGCCCGCAAGCCCCAGACCCTGTAACCTGCCGAGGCCTCGATAGGCCCCGTCCTCCACAGAAGCGATCCGCTGCCGCCGCCGCCGATCGCCGTCCGACACAGCCGGCACCGAAAGGAGGCTGTCTGGAAAGCTGTTTGCCTTGTTGCAAAAGGGGAAAAACCTGTTTGCACAAGGGAAAAAAGTGTTTGCACAAGGGAAAAAAGTGCGGGCCTTTTGCAGATCGCCCTTTAAATAGGGCGATCTGTGGGCCCGCCTTACAGCCGGCAGCACGCTCTCATTGGCACGCTGCCAAAACCCGAACTTCCGGTTTCCGAAGAACCCGGAAGTTCGCAGCTCGAAAGAGCTGATTCATCGTCGCCCCCGCCCCTGAGGCAACTCCGGCCGACGGAAAAAACCGTTGGCCGGGTATTTACCTTATATAAAGAAATGTCTTACATAAACTAGTTCTAACATCACTCTTAAATCATATTAATGCTAATTCTAGCATAAATCTTAATTCATATCACTACTGAAATACAGTAATACCCCGGTTATTGCGTCCCCGACCATTGCGAACAGGGTAATTTGCGATTTTTCAACCCGGAAGTCAAAACACCATCTGCGCATGTGTGCCCTTTTTTTCTATGGGCACGCATGCGTAGATGGCGCCCGGCAGATCAGCTGCTGGGCGGCTTCCCTGGGTCTTCCCCCTCTTGCTGGCGGGAGGGCGAGCAGCGGGCATCAGCAAGGAGTTTCCCCACCACCCACGCAAACTCCTCGCTGCCGCCCGCCCTTCGCCCGCCCACGCCGTTCATTCTTGCCGCTTTCGAGCTGAGTCCTGAAGCGAATTCGCTCCAGGACTCAGCTGGAAAGCGGCGAGAGCCAGCGCGGAGAAGCCGTTCGCTGGCGCTGGCTGTCGGCGCTTTTGAGCTGAGTCCTGAAGCGAATTCGCTCCAGGACTCAGCTCGAAAGCGCCGACAGCCAGCGCAGAGAAGCCGTTCGCTGGCGCTGGCTGTCGGCGCTTTTGAGCTGAGTCCTGAAGCGAATTCGCTCCAGGACTCAGCTCGAAAGCGGCGAGAGCCAGCGCCAGCGAACGGCTTGTCCGCCGCCTGCCTGCCCGCTAGCGAGGAGCCGAAGATTGGGGGCGGCGCGGCTGTTTTAAAATGTCGCCGCCAGCATGGGGGGCTTGCCAGCACCCCCTGGACCCCCAACCCGGGTTTGGGGGGCTGCTAGGAAGCCCCCCATGCCGGCGGCAAACAGCCGCGCTGCCCCCAATCTTCGGCTCCTCGCTAGCGCTGCGGGAGTAAAAACACCATTTGCACATGCGCAGATGGTGTTTTTACTTCCGCAGCGCTACTTCGCGAAAACCCGCTCGTTGCGGGGGGTCCTGGAACGGAACCCTCGCAACGAGCGGGGGATCACTGTAATTCTCTTATATTCCTTGCCTTCCAACTTTAATTATAGATACATCATTTTTTAAAAAGCATTAAAAAAGAGTGAGGGAAAGAATAAATCCCTATTTTCAGGGAGCCCGGCCTTGATCCCACCATGTCTTATGAGTTATCCATTAAAAACCAAACTTGTATAGTACCTTATATTAATCTAGGATAAAACATCCATGATTCTCTATATGAAACAATAATGCCAAAACTCTAATTGAATAAACAAAAATTAAGGTGAACATGGGATGTATTTACATGACCTCTTTCCTTTTTCTTCCCCCTAAAAATCACTCTCTGGATTTTAATATTTCTGGGGATAGCTTAGAAACATAGAAACATAGAAGTCTGACGGCTGAAAAAGACCTCATGGTCCATCTAGTCTGCCCTTATACTATTTCCTGTATTTTATCTTAGGATGGATCTATGTTTATCCCAGGCATGTTTAAATTCAGTTACTGTGGATTTATCTACCACGTCTGCTGGAAGTTTGTTCCAAGGATCTACTACTCTTTCTACAAAATAATATTTTCTCATGTTGCTTTTGATCTTTCCCCCAACTAACTTCAGATTGTGTCCCCTTGTTCTTGTGTTCACTTTCCTATTAAAAACACTTCCCTCCTGGACCTTATTTAACCCTTTAATATATTTAAATGTTTTGATCATGTCCCCCCTTTTCCTTCTGTCCTCCAGACTATACAGATTGACTTCATTAAGTCTTTCCTGATACGTTTTATGCTTAAGACCTTCCACCATTCTTGTAGCCCGTCTTTGGACCCGTTCAATTTTGTCAATATCTTTTTGTAGGTGAGGTCTCCAGAACTGAACACAGTATTCCAAATGTGGTCTCACCAGCAAATGTGGTGCAAGCTTGCAAGCTAAGATTCAACTGGTACTTCCTTTATGATTAATTATTTAATTAGATTGCATGATGTGTACCAGTGAAGGGCTACCAAAATTTTTACTACCACACTGTGGGCGCGGCTTATACAGGATGGCCTGCATTTCTTTCAACTTCATTCAGTGCAATTTGGGTGCTCTGGGGTGGAGCTCCATTTTTGCTACCACGCTGCGTCCCCCCCTCCCGTCCGAGCAGCAGCCCACCCCCGATGTGTACAGTTCCCTTTTCTTCCTCAATGCTTAATTTTTATGTTGCAAAATGTGGGTATCTTCTTGATATGCCATCACACTTCATATCACCCAAGCTTCAGGTTGCATTTCCAGGGTCAATCCAAGAATTGTGTTACCTAAGCTAAATAAAAGAACTGTCATGGTCAATGGCTCAACAGTTTCTCATATCACATATCATGTAACAATACCAAGTTAAGTATCTTTACATTTGGTACAGATGTATCAACATAGTTATGTGAGATATAGTTAAATCTTGCCGTAAAAAGAAATTGTTAAAAACAAAGCCTGATCTCTTTCTAAAACAAAAAGGGAATCCTTGCATTTCTATGAGCATTACTCTGGAGAATGTGCTATATCAATATAGTAGCATAAACTTTGCCCTGGAGGTAGAAATTCATCACTATGATAGCCTTGGCTTTGCTTGCTTTTGGCGAAGCTCATTCAACCTTGTATTCTTGCTCTTTGCCTTACTCACAGAGTTCATTTTATCAACCACGAGGCATGGAGAAGTGAAAATTCTCTCTTCTGCGAATGAAGACATGCAAGTATCATTTTGATTCATCCTTCCTACTGCAAACTATCTTTATCTGAGGGACTCCTTGTAAGCAGGCAGTTGAAAACCTCTTCAACTTTGCACCAAAGCATCAATTACCATCATTGCTCTTGAGACCTTGGTGGGCTGATTAAAGCAAAATTGTTCCAACCTTTCAGCGCATGCCTTTGGAAGTTACAAGCAAAGGGTTGTTGTGGTCCACCAGTGGCCCGAGGAGCTGGTGGCAGAGTCGGACAGCAAGGAGGCTCAGGAGGAACATGGGCCATGGCCCAGGCCTGGAGTCTGGAGAAGGCTCTGTGTCAAAGCCAGATATGGAGCCTGGGCCATCTGGGAGTTCTGTGTTGGCTAAAGAGCCTCCAGATGCTGACATGAGTGAAGCAGAGGAACAGGGGAGTTTGTTCCCAATGTGGGCAAGAACAGTTACAGAAGAAAAGGACTATTCAGGAGTAAGTCTTGGAGATGATTGGCCCCTCTCCTTGGAGGTAAAAGTGAAGCAAACAGATGTTCTTGTTGCAGGAAGCAACTTGGTTCAATTCTGTTTGGTGTAACTCAGCAGCCCTATTCAGATTCTGTGTTCTGATTGGCCTTGCAAAACTCCTTGCCAATTAGGTCTTTGGCAGTGTGTCAAAAGAGATAAAGGTTGGTGCTTATAAGCCTTCTTCTGAAAGACTTTGGCAGACTTCTGTAGAAATAATTAAGATTATTTAGGACTTATTACGGATGGGAATGAATATAATGTACAGCTGTTGAAATAAAAAGGCATTTTTGGCACTACTTTTATGTTTTATGATTTATCAGGAAGCCTAGGTTAGAACAAGGGCATGAATTATTAACTCCATATTTTTCAGAGTATAAGATGCACGCTTTTCCCACTAAAAGAGGCTGAAAATTTGGGTGGGTCTTGTACTCTGAATGTGGCTTTTTCCAAGCTTTTCTTTCTAGCCCTAATAAGGTGCTAACAATCTTTCTGGCTCTTCACGGCTTGCAGGCTTGTTTTCACTGCTACTTCCTCCAAATAAACTTTTTTCCCCCAGCCGTAACAAGGTGCTAATGATCTTCCTGGCTTGCAGGATTTTTTCATTGCTACTCCAAATAAGTTTTTTTCCAGCCCTAAGTCTTTACATGATTGTTTTCATTTCTATTCCTTCTGAAGAAGATTTTTTCCCCCAGCTCTAACCAGGAGATAAAATAATGTGCTGAAGCTGACCAGACTAAGGACACTAGCCAGATTAATACCTGGCAAGTAGATTTTGTCTCTATTTTCCTCCCCCAAAACCAAGGTGTATCTTATACTCCGCTACATCTTATATTCCAAAAAATACAGCAATACGTATTAAGAAACCTCCTCAAAATTACAATCCGTGATTCACCTTGCTGTTTCTCTTCTAGCCCTGAAGGCCATCAAACTGGGAATTCTGGTATGACCCAGATAGTGCTGCCTGGAAGAAAGTGTGTGTTTACCAAAATGACGCCGGTAGAATTACCTTTTTTTTCTTTTCTTTTCTTTTCCCATTGTAATCCCTTTGGTCATCTGAGATTGCATTAAAGTCTCCTATTATTATCATATTTTCAATTGATAACTCATTAATATTTTCATGTAAATCTTTACAAAATTGTTTTTGATTATCATTTGGTGCATAAATTGAGACAATTGTTAATGGTTTTGTTTCTAAATCTAATTGTACTATCAAAATCCTTCCATCCCCCATCATTATATATTTCTTTTGATTCAATTAGTTCATCAATATACATTGCTACACCTCTTTTCTTTTGGTTAGCCAAACTAGTACAGTGATCCCCCGTTTATTGCGTCCCCAACCATTGCGAACAGGGTACTTCGCTATTTTTCAACCCGGAAGTCAAAATACCATCTACGCATGCGTGCCTGTTTTTTTCTATGGGCACGCATGCGTAGATGGCAACCGGGAGATCAGCTGCTGGGCGGCTTCCCTGGGTCTTCCCCCTCTTGCTGGCGTCAGCGAGGAGTTTCCCCACTGCCCACGCAAACTCCTCGCTGCCGCCCGCCCTTCGCCCGCCCACGCCGTTCATTCTCGCCGCTTTCGAGCTGAGTCCTGAAGCGAATTCGCTCCAGGACTCAGCTCGAAAGCGCCGAGAGCCAGCGTGGACAAGCCGTTCGCTGGCGCTGGCTATCGGCGCTTTTGAGCTGAGTCCGGAAGCGAATTCGCTCCCGGACTCAGCTCGAAAGCGCCGAGAGCCAGCGTGGACAAGCCGTTCGTTGGCGCTGGCTATCGGCGCTTTTGAGCTGAGTCCGGAAGCGAATTCGCTCCCGGACTCAGCTCGAAAGCGCCGAGAGCCAGCGTGGACAAGCCGTTCGTTGGCGCTGGCTATCGGCGCTTTTGAGCTGAGTCCGGAAGCGAATTCGCTCCCGGACTCAGCTCGAAAGCGCCGAGAGCCAGCGTGGACAAGCCGTTCGTTGGCGCTGGCTATCGGCGCTTTTGAGCTGAGTCCGGAAGCGAATTTGCTCCCGGACTCAGCTCGAAAGCGCCGAGAGCCAGCGCCCCCCGGACCCCCAACCCGGGTTTGGGGGGCTGCTAGGAAGCCCCCCATGCCGGCGGCAAACAGCCGCGCCGGCCCCAATCTTCGGCTCCTCGCTAGCGCTGTGGGAGTAAAAACACCATCTGCACATGCGCAGATGGTGTTTTTACTTCCGCAGCGCTACTTCGCGAAAACCCGCTCGTTGCGGGGGGTCCTGGAACGGAACCCTCGCAACGAGCGGGGGATCACTGTATATCATTTTCCCAATTTTGAATTTTTGAGGAGACTTCTTTTTGATTTTTTGATATGGACTTCTTGTAGAATGTTTATCTGGGCTTTTTGTTTCGAGAGTTTAGTTAAAACTTGGTTTCTCTTCCTTGGGTTATTCAGTCCATTTACATTAACTGAAAATATTTTCAGATCATGTGTCATCTTTATTTATAGTACCTTTTGGCTTCTTTTGGTTCTCGGAGTCGAGTATCCAAGATTAAGTCCTGTGAAATCTGTAGTTGTTTCTGTTTCACCACCAATGCTTCTTCCCCTCCGCCACCTGTGGCCCCCATCATATCGTCGCTAGGTTTTGGTTGAATCTGAATTTGTGCGGTGCTGTCCAGTCCACTGCGTATTAGAAAAGATCTTGCTTGTTCTACACTTTCTATTTTCACTCTCGTTTGTTGCCATGTTAGGGTCAACCCTTCTGGTATCAGCCATCTGAAAACAATGTTCTTTCTGATTAAAATGCTTGTAAGAAAGTAATATTGTCTTCTACTCTCTCAAACTCTCCTCGGAACTTGTTTCAGAATCGTGATTTCTTTCCCATCACGTTGAAGGGACTCATTTTTGGTGTATCTCAGTATCACGTCTTTGACGATTCTTCTTGTGAACTTAATGTGGACTTCTCTGGGTAAATTATGGCGCCTTACATAGCCAGTCTGGACTCGGTAGACTTCGTTGATTTCTTTTACGAGGTCTGTTGGGTCCAGCTGCAAAATAGCTCCCATGACTTCTGCCATTTTTGAAGGCAAATCTTCATCTTTTTCTTCTTCAATGTTTTGGAACCTCAAACCATGTTGTGAGGAGTGGAGTTCTAGATTGGTTATCGCTGTATCAAAGTCTCTGCGGGCTGCGTAATTGCGGTCCTCATATTCTTCTACTCTCTGTCCCACATCTTGAATTTTTTCTTCTGTCACTTGTATTCTCTTTTCGCTGTCTTGTAGTTTTTGTTGAATAGCTTTTATATTTCCGTCCATTACGACAACATTTCCTTTTACTTCAGTTAATTCAGTTTTAAGTTCCGCAATTTCTTTTTTAATTTCATCTTTCATCTCCTTCATCTCTTGCCTCAGTTCTTGTAAGTAGGTTTTCATTTCTTCTTTGTTTGTGTCACTTTCAGTTTTTGCCTGGATTTGTAATGCCTTAATGTCTGCTAATGCTTCTTGAATAATCTGGAGGTTAGGGTCCATCATAGGCTTGTCTTTTTCTTTCTCTTTGGCCAACATTGTGGGTATGGTCCTTTGTTGTAATGGTGATGAAGTTGGGGAGACCCTGGGTGAAGAGGTTGGGACGGGAGTAGTTGGTTGTCTTCGCGATGTTAGTGTGGTCACTGAAGTCACACTCTGTGCCATGTGGGAACCTTTCATTTATTTATTTATTTATTAGTTGGATTTGTATGCCGCCCCTTTCCGAAGACTCGGGGCGGCTCACAACAAGTGAAAAAACAATCCAATACATAATCCAATTAATTAAAATATTAAAAAGTTTAAAACCCCATATACTAACAGACACACACACAGGCATACCATGTATAAATTAAATGTGCCCAGGGGGAGATGTTTAGTTTCCCCATGCCTG
This sequence comes from Erythrolamprus reginae, assembly GCF_031021105.1. Lineage (NCBI taxonomy): Eukaryota > Metazoa > Chordata > Lepidosauria > Squamata > Dipsadidae > Erythrolamprus > Erythrolamprus reginae. The sequence goes on along the minus strand of NC_091952.1, from coordinate 234,219,193 downwards.
ACGGCAGAGGTGGGTTTTGAGAAGTTTACGGAAGGCAGGAAGAGTAGGGGCAGTTCTGATCTCTGGGGGGAGTTGGTTCCAGAGAGTCGGGGCCGCCACAGAGAAGGCTCTTCCCCTGGGGCCCACCAACCGACATTGTTTAGTTGACGGGACCCGGAGGAGGCCCACTCTGTGGGACCTAATCGGTCGCTGGGATTCGTGCGGCAGGAGGCGGTCTCGGAGATATTCTGGTCCGATGCCATGAAGGGCTTTAAAGGTCATAACCAACACTTTGAATTGTGACCGGAAACTGATCGGCAGCCAATGCAGACTGCGGAGTGATGGTGAAACATGGGCATACCTAGGTAGGCCCATGACTGCTCTCGCAGCTGCATTCTGCACGATCTGAAGTTTCCGAACACTTTTCAAAGGTAGCCCCATGTAGAGAGCATTACAGTAGTCGAACCTCGAGGTGATGAGGGCATGAGTGACTGTGAGCAATGAGTCCCGGTCCAGATAGGGCCGCAACTGGTGCACCAGGCGAACCTGGGCAAACGTCCCCCTCGCCACAGCTGAGAGATGGTTCATCATGCAAAATCACTGTTATTATTTTAATTTAAAAATTGTTTTAATCTAGATCTTATATATTCTTAATAAGAAAATGAAACAAAAAAAGAAAAGAAAGAAATTGAGTATATCAGTACAATTCAATTAATATTGTAATTAATTATTGGTTTAATTGGAAAGGAAAATGGAAAAGAAAGAGAAAAAGAAGGGGGGGAAGGTGGAAAAATATTTCAGTGAGTTCCTAGGCTCCTTAAAGGGGGGATCAGGTGGCGGAAAGGAAGAAACCAATATTCTAGCACATAGCTATTTAATACTAAAAGAGAGAAAAAATATAAATGTGATTTTGAAAGAGAAGGGAAAAATTAATAATAATTAAAAATTAATGATAATTAAAGATCAAAAATATAAAAGGGAGAGGGAGAAAAAAGCATTAATAGAAGTGTGGAATGAAATAAAGAAAAATCACTTTTTAGTTATGCCAGAATGGGTTTCACCCTTTGAAGCTATTGTACACCCGAATCTTAAAGGAAAAAGTAAGATTTGGAAATACAGTGACTTGTTAGATAACCAATTAAAACTAAGAACAAAGCAAGAGTTATACGAGTTGGGTATAGATTTAGATTGGTGGCATTATATGCAGATTAGTTCTAGATACCAAATAGACATAAAGACTTATATTTTTAAAAAAGAAAATAATGTACTGAGCAAATTATTATTCCAAAGTCAAACAAAGACAATTGGAAATGTTTATAAATATTTATTAAATCATAGAACGATAGGTTGGATATTGAAAGATAATATGATCAGTTGGTGCAAAAATTTTGGTAAAGAGATTGATTTAGATACTTGGGAAAAGGTATGGAAGTATAATTGGAAAATAACAAAATCAATCTCTTTTAAAGAAAATCAAATTAAGATGTTTTATAGATGGCACCTTCCACCATATAGAATTTCTAAAATGTTTCCATCTGTATCGCCTATTTGTTGGAAATGCAAAAAAGAAGTTGGCACATATCTTCTCCTTAGTTATTTCATTTATCCAATTCTCTACTTTATTCCAAGGACCTGTTCTGAGACAAAAATATTTTGGAATAAAGTAGAGAATTGGATAAATGAAATAACTAAGGAGAAGATTAAAAAATCTCCTGAATTTTTCCTATTGGGTATTTCAAATATAAAGTATAAAAAAGAAATTTACTATCTAATAATACATATATTGACGGCGGCACGAATAGCATTTGCACAGAAATGGAAAGAAAAGACGATACCGAGAGATACGGAGGTATTCAAAAAAATTATAGAATGTGCAGAATTAGACATGATGATTAAACGTTTGAATAACCAAACTGAAACAGAATTTTACAAAATATGGGATAAAGTATATGATTGGTGGAATGTTAAAAATAGTACTAAAAATTAAATATATAAGAATAAATGACTATTTGAAAAATTATAAGATAGAATTAAATAGTTTATATGATAATTAACCTAGAAGTGTTTATTTTGTTTTCTTTTTGTACTACCAATAATTTGTTTATTGTTTTTTATATATACATATATATATACAAGTGTATCATTTTTCAAAACATAAAGAAATTTAATCAATAATTTTAATCTTAAAAATATGGAATTAAATTTAATGATAATGTATTTTGCAAGATTGGCATTTCTGCTTAGATCTCGTAACAGTTAGAGTTTTTATATTTTGTATTAGTTAGACTTCTACGATAAGTGGAGCAATGGTAGCTCCTTAAATGTTCAATGTTGTATGTCTTTGTCTGTCTTTTTTGAAAATAATAAAAAATATTTTAAAAAAAGAAGAAAGTGTGTGTTTAAAAAGTGACAAAGGTAAAATTCAGTTCTCTCTCTGCAGATGGCTCATTTTGAATACCCTTGGCCCAAGGATAGGAAAACTGGAACTTCTATTTGTCCTGTTGAGCAGGGAACCAATCTTGGGATTAAAAAAAATGTATGCATGTATTATGTCAGCATGCATTTTCTCAAAAAGGAGGACACCTCTTGCACAGTGGCATCGGTCCTAGGCTTAAAAATCACTTGAAGACAGCAGTTCAGACATAATGCACTTCCTTGGGATGTAATTTAGGTGGGGGAAACTGCAGACTCTGATGAGAAGACTGTGCCATAAAAGGCAGGTAAGGCAATAATTTATCTGCCCAGTGATAAAACAACCAACCGGCAATCAGACGCAACCAAAAAAAAATTGGCAGAAAGAGCATTGCAATGTGAGCATCGTCTCTTTTGCGCATGTGTGAATATTGGACCTGCATTCAAATGAAGTAGGGCTTGAATAGTTGACATGCCAGCCATCATCTGACTGATTCCGATGCAGATATATCATCAGCAATTCCCCTGAAGATGCCCCTGTTTGATGAATGAATTGACCAGGAAGTTGCAAACTTGGAAATAACTCCTCTTTGATGAGGGGCTGAGCCTTTGAAATTTTGTTCCTGATTTTTTTTCCCTTCCTGGCTCTCACTGGCCTGAAGTGGGCCAGGGCTTAAACTGATTGGAATTGTGTCAAACTTTGAGTGTTAATAATGCCATAATGGCGATAGTTTGCCATAAAAGCACAGACAAAAGTGGTGGGCGAAATGGATTCCACCCCCCTTTCCTTCCCATATCTTCAGCTAGGCATGACCTCATTTCTATCAGAAACTGGCAATAGAATCAGTAGGGATGAAGAGAATACTGCTTGTCATTGTGGTGCTTGAAATAAAAGAATAGCAATTGAGTTGATGGGAGGGCAAATTGGTCTCCATTTTAAGACAATGACACCACTTCTCTTCCCAATCCTCACCCCCCCCCCCCCCACACACACACAAAAGCAGGTCATTGTGGTACTGACAAAAGACACGCTCAGCCTCCAGCAACATAAGCTGCTGCATAATCAATGAGCATTTCCTAAAAAAAAAAAGTTCCCAATTCTTAATAGGGCTTAGCATAATGGAGGGGTATGCTAAACCACAAATTGCATCTTGCTCTCTCTAAGCCTGGAACTTGAATGAAATTTTTGTGAATGAGTTCAGCGTTCCCTGGGCTTAGTGGAGGCATGAAGTAAAGTCCTAGTACAGAAATCTAAATCATGTATTTATTCATTATTAGAATGGGAAAGGACTTTGTAGGTCATCTAGTCCACCCCCCTGCTAGTGCAGGAACCCTATGCCACTCCAGACAAATGGCAGACAAATCTCTTCTTGAATGTCTCTAGCATTAGAGTGTTTACGACCTCCGCAGGCAAGACATTCCACTGGTTGATCGCTCTCACCATCAAAACGTTCTTCCTTATTTCCAGGTTGAATTTCTCCTTGGTTAGCTTCCAACTGTTGCTCCTTGTCTGACCTTCTAGTGCTATGGAAAACAGCATGTCCTCCCCCCCTCCTCTCTGTGGCAGCTCCTCAGTAATACCTCATGATACGAACTTAATTAGTGCAAGGAGGAGGTTCGTAAGACGAAAGGTTCGTAAGACGAAACATTGTTTCCCATAGGAAACAATGTAAAGTCAATTAATCCGTGCAACCAAAAAAACCCCCGCAAAAAAACGGCTTTCGGCGACTGCTGGGAAGCCGCACAGCTGTTTTAAAAGGTGACAGCCGGCCTGGGGGGCTTGCCAGCACCCCCCCGAACCCGGGTTCGGGGTTCGGGGGGTGCTGGCAAGCCCCCCAGGCCAGCTACGACCTTTTAAAACACCCGCGCCGCTTCCCAGCTGTCTCCTGAAGCCGAACGCTAAAGCCGAACTTCCGCGTTTGGCTTCGGGAGACAGCTGGGAAGCGGCGCGAGTGTTTTAAAAGGTCATAGCCGGCCTGGGGGGCTTCCCAGCAACCTCCCAAACCGAACCCGGGGTTCAGCAAAATTTTGCCTCTTCTTACGAACTTTGTTCGAGTTACGAACCGGCGTTCGGGAGGCTTCTGGGAAGCCCCGCCGCCCGGCTGTCACCTTTTAAAACAGCCGCGCGGCTTCCCAGCAGTCTCCGAACGCCGGTTCGTAACTCGAAAAAAGTTTGTAAGAAGAGGCAAAATTTTTCTGAATCCCGGGTTCGTATCACCAGTTGTTCGTAAGACGAGGGGTTCGTATCTTGAGGTACCACTGTATTTGTAGACTGCTATCATTGGACCTCCTCTTCCCTAGACTATCCATGCCCAGTCCCTGTAACCTTTCTTCGTATTTTTTAGTTTCTAGACCCCTTATCATTCTGGTTGCTCTCTTCTGCATTTTCTCTAGTGTCTTTTTTGTAGTGTGCTGAAGCAAAATTGGATGCAGTACTCTAGGTTTGGTCTAACTAGGGCTTTATAGAGTGGTATTAGTACCTCCCTAGTCTTAGAGTGTATCCCTCTGTTGATGCATCTCATGATGTGATTTTTAGCCGCTGCTACCCATTGCTGGCTCATGTTTAGTTGGGGTGGAGTCTGAGAAACTGAATGGTCAGATGCCCTTCTTGTCACCAATGCAAAGATTTGAAGAGGGGTGGGGTCAATGGCCGTGGCACCATGGGGCTCCCTCGTTCTCATGAGGGAATCCCTGAATCCCCACCGTCCGGGGGTCCCGGCTCTTCCGAACTGGGCCTGATCCTCCCTGAAGGGGAGATGATGTAGGAGACACTACCGGGGGGGGTCTGGTTTTAGACTGGCATGCCCCACCAGATGAACTGGCCTAGTCTCGCAGTGGTGCGAGGTCACCCAGACAGCCATGCCTGGCCGACACTAGCCATGGAAGACTATGCAACACAGGGATTGAAGAAGACCAGTAACATCTCGAAAGAGGATGGATCTAAGTGTTGGCAAGGTGAAGAACACTTAAGCGATGTGCTGGTGAGTTTGGAGAGGCAGAAAGAGATTTAAACTGGATCATTTTTCTTTTTTCTTTTTTACTTACGGAAGCAGAAATGCCTATAATTGGTGTGGAAGCAACTGATCGGCTAAGGGGCGATTAGCGGAAAGCTTTAATATTGTAGCAAATTGCCCAAAATTGTTGTTCTTTTCTCTTGGAGGATATTTAAAGATGTTGGGGGTCATTAAAATTTTTTGCTCCTTTTAAAATGTTTTATTTCTTTTTATTTTCTTTTATTTAAAGGGCACTTATTATTTAAAGTATACAGTACATGAAAATTGATATGGAGGAGATTTTGAGAAAATTGAAGCATTATGGCCTAATTAATTAGATGTGATTAAGAGTAGGAACAGCCCAAAATGTATATTGGCTAACAGTCTTTTTGATACTATATAAGAAATTGGAGTAATTATTTTTGTTGAGATGTCAAATATTAAGGAGGTAGCATTGGTTAAACTATGAATACCGAAATTGCAAAAATAATACATTGTAACATAACTTAATATTAATGGTATTCCTTTTTTTGTACACATGATAAAAAAAAAATCTTTACATCCCCCCCAATACAAAGTTTTGTTCAGCGGATATATTCCCAGAGTGCCAAGAGAAAGTAATATCTGCCTCTACCTAGGATTGAACTCACAGCCTCCTGATTGTGAGGCGAGAGCTCCACCTCTAAGCCACCACACCAATCCTAGTACAGAAATCTAAATCAGGATACAATTTTTTAAAAAGAAAATCTAAGAGGGGAAATGATGTTAAGAGGATATACACACAGTGAGAAGGCAAGGCTGATACCAATGTTGTTCTATTACTTAATCTTTCTCAGATTAGTATTTTTATACTGCTTCTGAGAACATCCACCCAAACCATGTTGTGTTTTCCTTGGGCTTCTTCAGGAACAAAACTGCTTGGAAGCAATCCTCCACCTTTTGTAATTATGCCTTTTGGCCTCTGCATCTTTAATGAAATGGAGAAGTTGATTTTCATGGAAGCTTGTCAACCTGATCTCTATATTTTTTATATATATAAAGTTTTTATTTACAAGGATAAATACAATAAATACATGTAATTGCAAATAACAGTGTAGACATGTTGAGATACAAGGGAAAAAAGAGAATTGGGTAATTGGAAGATTAAAAAACAATAATTATATGTCAAATTATGGTCTAGACAATATGCATTTAACAGTAAACAGAAACAGACAAAACAAACAAGCAGACAAACAGAAAGAAAGAGAAAGAAAAAAGAAAGATAAGAAGAGGAGAACAAAAGAAAGGAAAAGGCGGGCGGGTATACGGTAGATCGGTATTGGAATTATGAACTAGAAATATTCTCAGTAGCTCATTCCCTTATATCTAATATTTTAAATTATAGATAAATAAGAGAAAGTGTTGAACAAATTAAAATAAGGAGATTTTAAGAAAGCCAGTCTAATTTTAACATATATCGATGTCTCATACATCCATTTAAAAGAAAAAGAAAGATTTGACACCAGATATGTATCTATTTAAATATATAGGGTTCTTAACGTTTATTGGGCAAGTTCTTCTGATCTCTATAGATGAACTCAGAAGGTGTCACCAAGTCTTGACACCAAGAATTGTGCTACCTCTGCCATAATACACACAGTTGACATCTCCACCAAAGGTGATGACAACATTCTTATCCCATTTATGCGTATTCAGAATTCACATCAGACACTCTCTTTCTTCAATAGTGTCAGGTGGTTTTTTGATATTTTTTTTTAGCAGCTGTCACCCTCCGGCTGTCATTTTACTTTTTCCGGAATGACAGCAAAATGTAATTGACACTAGCCAGTAGAAGACGACCATGAACTCTAAACTGGTCTAATTTAGGTTCAGATTTGTCAACTATTCTATATTCAATCATTTCTCAGTATTCATACAAAAGGGAAGAGTGACACTGTGAGCTCTCTAAAATTTCCTGAGTGGAGCCATTGACACTACTAGATGACTTCCATTTTTTTCATATTTTAAGTAAACGTAAAAATGTATCAAATTGTGTTACATAGCTATAATGCATACTCCGTGAGTTCTTTCATGGCGTCTCATAAGAATGTAATAGTGTTTAATTTGTATCCTTTTGTTAATAAAAAAAAATCATTATGATGGCGCCTCCCTCCTGAAAAGATCCCTTTTCAGAAATATTAAAGCAGGCAAAGAAATTCAACATGTATGCCATTTAATCAATATCTGCTCTTCTGTTTTTAATAGTGCAATGCATGACCTGAATATTACTTCTTTATTCATGAAGAATACATTTACCCATTTTTTCTTTTCTTTTCCTTTCCTTCCTTCTTTCTTTTTCTGCCTCTCTATTTTCTTTTTCTCTCTTTTCTTACTCAATCTCTATTTTCTTTCTTTCTTTCTTTTCTTTTCTTTTCTTTCTTCCCACACAGTAAATTGGTAATAATGAAGTAAAACCAGTTCATAATAATACAGTTTAATGTTTCCAAATGTAAAATAATGCACTTGGGTAAAAGGAATCCTCAATCTGAGTATTGTATTGGCAGTTCTGTATTAGCAAAAATTTCAGAAGAGAAGGATTTAAGGGGTAGTGATTTCGGACAGTCTCAAAATGGGTGAACAGTGAGGTCAGGCGGTAGGGAAAGCAAGTAGAATGCTTGGCTGCATAGCTAAAGGTATAACAAGCAAGAAGAGGGAGATTGTGATCACGCTGTACATAGGGCTAGTGAGACCACATTTGGAATACTGTGTTCAATTCTGGAGACCTCACCTACAAAAAGATATTGATAAAATTGATAAAATTGAATGGCTCCAAAGACGGGCTACAAAAATGGTGGAAGGTCTTAAGCATAAAACTTATCAGGGAACACTTAATGAACTCAATCTGTATAGTCTGGAGGACAGAAGGAAACCTTTAAATAAGGTTCAGGAGGGAAGTGTTTTTAATAAGAAAGTGAACACAAGAACAAGGGGTCACAATCTGAGGTTAGTTGGAGGAAAGATAAGAAGCAACGTGAGAAAATATTATTTTACTGAAAGAGTAGTAGATCCTTGGAACAAACTTCCAGCAGACGTGGTTGGCAAATCCACAGTAACTGAATTTAAACATGCCTGGGATAAACATATATCCATGTTAAGATAAAATATAGGAAATAGTATAAGGGCAGACTAGATGGACCATGAGGTCTTTTTCTGCCATCAATCTTCTGTGTTTCTATGTTTCCTTTTTTTTTCCTGCTAATGTGATAAACTTATTAGCACTTGGATAATACTTGTCCATTTCTACATCTGGCTTTCATCAAAAAGCATTACATTTTAAATACTATAGGCAAGGCTTTTTCTGTGCCGATTCTACTACTAGTTAGATAAGGACTGTGCAAATCTCAATAACTGCTGGAAGGAAGGAAAAGAGGATCCTCTTTAGCTTTCTTTTCTAGACTCACAGTATTTTAAGCAGTTAATGTATTTAAAGAACTCTTGTGTGGTAGTACGTAACTTACAACAGTTCATTTAGTGACCATTCAAAGTTACAACAGCCCTGACAAAAGTGTCTTCTGACCATTTTTCACATTTACAACCATAGTAACATTTCCAGGTTCACATGACCAAAGTTCAGATGGTTGGCAATCCACTCAGATTTATGATAGTCGGGAATGTATGATCATCTTTTGTGACTGTCTGAATGGGGAGAACAGATTCACTTAACAATATTGTTACTGAATTAACAAATGCAGTGATTAACAACGGTGGCAAGAAAGGTTGTAAAATGTGTCAAAATTTACTTAATGATTGTCTTGCTTAGCAACAGGAATTTTGGGTTCAATTGCGGTCATAAATTGAGGATGACATGTATTTATACCAGAAATTGACATTTTAGTTTTATTTATCTATTTTACAATAGTTGCTTTTCTGAAATCCTACTTAATGTTTGCAGTTCCGAAGCACTCATTTCATTTGGGTTGCTCTGGGTATGATGATTATGACTAATCAATTGATTGATTAATTAGTTAATTAGTTAGATCAATCAATCAATTAATTTGACTAATTGATTGATTGATTATTCAATTTATGCAGCCACCCACATGACTTTCACATTACTGTAAGCAGGTTGCAATAAAATAATATTACAATTTATTTATTTATTTGTTTGTTATTATTTCAATTTCTAGGCCACCTTTCTCCAGAGAATCAAGGTGTCTTACAACATAAAAAATAAATACATAAACACAACACAGTAGAAATTGAAGTTAAAATTTAATTTAAAACTAAAATCCATTAAACATAGTAAAATCTTATTTAACAATAGTAATATTAGTTAGGTGGACAATAATGAAAGAAGTGAAAGGACTGGAGAAGATATCAAAATACAAAGACCTGCAAATAGAAATAGAATGACTAGGGCAAAAAAAAAAACATAGGCACTTTGGGTACAATTCCAAAACAATTACAGGCAACACTTCTTTGGCATTGACAAAATCACCATCAGTCAATTGCAAAAGGCAGCTTTAGTTAGAACAGCGTATACACTGCAACAATACCTTTAACACCACTAAACATTGATATCTATCCATACCAGTTCTTGGGATTTGATAGGTGGATGCCAGATCCAGTTTGAACATTTGGCTGATGTGTGATGAACATATCACCTACAAAAAGATATTGACAAAATTGAACGGGTCCAAAGACGGGCTACAAAAATGGTGGAAGTTCTTAAGCATAAAACGTATCAGGAAAGACTTAATGAACTCAATCTGTATAGCCTGGAGGACAGAAGGAAAAGGGGGGACATGATAGAAACATTTAAATGTGTTAAAGGGTTAAATTAAGTTCAGGAGGGAAGTGTTTTTAATAAGAAAGTGAACAGAAGAACAAGGGGACACAATCTGAGAACATGAGAAAATACTATTTTACTGAAAGAGTAGTAGATCCTTGGAACAAACTTCCAGCAGACGTGGTTGGTAAATCTACAGTAACTGAATTTAAACATGCCTGGGATAAACATATATCCATTCTAAGATAAAATACAGGAAAAAGTATAAGGGCAGAGTAGATTGACCAGGAGATCTTTTTCTGTCACCAATCTTCTATGTTTCTGTATAATATAAAATGAAATAGCAGTTGGATTTCATAAAACCCCTTATTCACCTGACCAGGAGAACAGCTACATCCCTGGGTCCCATGCATGGGCACAAAATCAAGTTTGGTGAAATTACTAATGCCAAACTTCTACAATGGACTAGGATCATAAAAACCTCAGATATTATGTTTTCTCAGCCTAAGAGCCAAAATGATATATTAATTAAGATGTTGGACACATTGAAAAAAAAACAGGTTGAAACCTATTATTGGCAATGGAAGCTAAGTGGATAACTTCAGTACAAACACTTTCTTCTTTTTGCCCAAAAGCCAGCAAGAATGCTGTGACCTGCCAGCTGCCAGAAGATGGTACCAAACTCAGAGGAGGAGGAGGTTGGGGAAGAACTTGGGCCAGTTTCTGGAGGCTGGGGAAGGCTCTGATGGTTGCTCAGCAAATTAAAGCCATGGCCATCTGACATTTCCCAGCCAGAGAGGCAGCTGCTTTTCGAGTAAGAGATGAGAGATGAGTGAGGAGGAGGAACAGCTGGGGCCTGTTCCAGATGTTCCTATGCACAGAGCAGATAGAAGAGGTGAACAAGGACAATTAGGCTGCTCGGGAAGCAAAACAAACATGACCCCTCCCTGTCTGGGAAACAATTAGGAAGAAAGGGGAGTGGTTTGGTTGTCCCAGATAACCGCTTGCATTTCTGGAAAGTTTGTTCCTTGTGTGTTTCTTGTGACAAAGACTGCCTTGCCAGAACTGAGGTTTGTCTATTTTTCTGTTTGAACTGACTTAATTTGCAGCCTCCCAAATGGGAGATCACAACCTTGCATTTATCATAAGGAGCTGACAAGGACTATTGCTTCAGTTAACCCCTTGCAGGACTCTTGCCAATGTGTAAATAAAGATGTGTTCGTAAACTTCAGATTGTGCAGAATGCAGCTGCGAGAGCAATCCTGGGCTTTCCCAAATATGCCCATGTTACACCAACACTCCGCAGTCTGCATTGGTTGCCGATCAGTTTCCGGTCACAATTCAAAGTGTTGGTTATATCCTATAAAGCCCTTCGTGGCACCGGACCAGATTATCTCAGGGACCGCCTTCTGCTGCACGAATCCTAGCAACCAGTTAGGTCCCACAGAGTGGGTCTTCTCCGGGTCCCATCAACTAAACAATGCCGCTTGGCGGGACCCAGGGGAATAGCCTTCTCTGTGGTGGCCCCGACCCTCTGGAACCAACTCCCCCCAGACATTAGAATTGCCCCCACCCTCCTTGCCTTTCGTAAGCTACTTAAAACCCACCTCTGCCACCAGGCATGGTGGAAATTGAGATGCTCTTTCCCCCTGGGCCTTTACAATTTCCTGTATGGTATGTCTGTATGTATGTTTGGGGTTTTTTTAATATTAATGGGTTTTTTAATCATTTTTAGTATTTATTGGATTATTATTGTACATTGTTTTATTACTGTTGTTAGCCGCCCCGAGTCTCCGGAGAGGGGTGGCATACAAATCCAATAAATAAATAAATGTGTTTTCTTTGGGGAGAGTCTATGTTTTGCTTCTGTGAAAGAGGCCGGGTCAGAACAGAGAAAGTGATCAAAGTAATGGATTAAGAGGAGAAAGACCTAGGCTCTAGTCTGCCTAAAGCTTTGGGGATTCAGTGAGCGACATTGGTCCAGGCACTAAATTCAGATCAGGAACTTTCATTGTGTTGCTATGGAAATAAAATCAAGAAAGAATCCCATGTAAATCATCAGCACTCTTGAAGAGAAAGCAAGATGGAAATATAATAAACAAATAATGATTTTAAAGAATGTGATTAAATTATCTATGATATGCTTGAGAATAGCTTTTAAAGGCAGGATATGTCAGTGCTGAAATAAATAAAGATAAATGTTTTATGGAATAAGATTACCACTATGGTTTTCATAATGTGAAAAGAAGGCTGAATTTCCCAGCATTGAAATTAAAAAAAAAGATTCATTTTAATTTTCCAGCATTAAAAGAAAAAAAAAAGCTCTTAAAATTCTGTAGGCTTTCTTTCCAAGACTTGTAGATTTTTAAAAAAAATGGTTTGCAAATGACTATATTTTCAGCTTGAAACTTCCTATGACCTTTATTACCATTGAAAAGGTGGGAAAATCTCTGGTTGTTATACTGAATTATTTGGTTGTGTGTATAAAAGAGGAAAAAAAATGGTAGGGAATGATATTTAAAGGTGAATTGTAAGGGAAAATGTCATATATGCATTTCATTAGCATTTCCCTTTATTTAGCTTGGAAAACTGTAATCCTGTGATTCTCAACCTTAGCAACTTTAAGATGTGTAGACTTCAGTTCCCAGAATTCCCCAGGCAAGAAGACTCAAGCTTTTGGGGGAATTCTGGGAGCTGAAGTCTACACAGCTTAAAGTTGCTAAGATCCAGCAACAGTGTTGTAAGCAGACCCCAATAAGCACTTTAGAGTAGTAGCATCAGCACTGCTGTGATTAATGGATTCTTTTAATATGAAAAGCTGTCTGTGACCAATGCTGAATAAGCAAAAGAATTAGTTTATGATGTCTTGATTATTTTAAGGTTTCATGTTCAAGCCAAAAAAAAAAAGGTCTTATATACAAAGTTATAAACATTTATGAAAAGTTCAGGGCAAATAAATTATTGGCCTAGCATTGAAAAAGCATCAAGGTAGGTCCCAGGTTAATTTTTCTGGAGAAAGCATTCTTCCAGCATAATGACCTTTCTCCTTTCTTCTCATTGATCTCATTTAACATGATGGAGTTTCCCCGAGAAACCCTTTCTAAGATTTCAGTATGCAGAATTTATCAGCAAGGTGTCAGAGTAATAAGTCCATTTTTAATAGCAAAGAGATTTGGGTGTAGAGAAAAGAAATATCTCTTTTTCTGCTCAGTCTTTTTATCTCCATGACTCCAGGTATACCTTACTTCTTCTTCTTTTTTCAATAGCCTCTTTTGCTTTCTTTATAAGCCTTTTCCTTGGGGCTGAGAAAATATTGTGAAAAAAGAGAAGTAACAATTATATTCATCACCCAATATCTATTTATTTCTTTATTCGCTCACTTGATTTACAGGGCCATCCATTCTGAATTCTTCAATGAAGATGAAAGAGTATCGTGATGTAACGGTAGGACTTTATTGAAATATTTCTATCTTACCTTTTCATTATTTTTAATGAAACAAGACACAAGAACAGTTTTTTTCTGAACGCCATCACTCTACTAAACAAATAATTCCCTCAACACTGTCAGACTTTCTACTAAATCTGCACTTCTATTCTACTAGTTTTTCTCATCATTCCTATCACCCATTTCCTTCCAAGTTATGACTGTAACTTGTTGCTTATATCCTAAGATTTTTATTAATATTGCTTCTTCATTGCTTATTTGACCCCTATGACAATCATTAAGTGTTGTACCACATGATTGACAAATGTATATTTTATTTTATGTATGCTGAGAGCATATGCACCAAGACAAATTCCTTGTGTGTCCAATCACACTTGGCCAATAAAAATTCTATTCTATTCTAATCTATTCTATTCTATTTTTAATTTTTTTAATCATGTACACCATCCAGAATAAATTGTTAAGCTGGGCAGCTATAGAAACCCATCAGTAAATAAAAAAAACTTGTTGAATTGTACAACTTTACCAAGCTTAATTTGTAAGGATACTGTAGTATATTCTAGCATAATCCATTGGCTTTCCAGTTCAGAATAAATAAATGAAAATGACAGAAAGTTCCGATACTTTAAAAAGCTACATCCAATAAATGTTATAACGATAGCATTTAGAATTATATACGGCTTCACAGTGCTTTAAATCCCTCTCTAAGTGGTTTACAGAATCAGCATATATTGCCCTCAACAATCTGGGTTCCCATTTTACCCACCTCGGAAGGATGGAAGGCTGAGTCAACCTTGAGCCTGGTGAGATTTGATCTGCTAAACTGCTGGCAGTTGAATTCAGCAGAAGCAGCCTGCAGTACTGCACTCTAACCACTGTGCCATGATGGCGCCATTATGTCCCATTAGCACAACTTCCCTCAGAATCTTGTTTTTTATTTATTTATTTATTTAGTTAGTTAGTTAGTTTTTATAAATAAATAAATAAATAAATAAATAAATAAATATTTTTTTAACATTTATTTATTCCCTCAGAATCTTGTTTTATTTATTTACTTATTACTCCACCTATCCATTATTTATGTATTTGTTAAGTGTAAACCAATCAATACATGCAAAACTGACAAGTTACTGCCATCTTTATTTGCAAAAGCCCAAGACCAATATACCATATATCATCTTTTTTTTTTAAATGACCCCCATAAATCCTTGTGGGGTGGAGTCTGGTCAACTGAATGGTGCTGAATGTTTACTGGCCGGATGCCCTTCCAGTCGCTAATACGGAGTTTTGTTCAGCAGATATATTTTCATTGTCCTCAGAGAGAGAAATAGCTATCTTTGCTTAGGATTGAACTCAAAGCCTGGCATATTCTCAGTGCAGATGGTTTCTAAAAGGGCACCTTGCCATAGAGGTCATTTCGTGGGAGCTCCTACAAGCATGTTCTTAAAGTGTCAAACATTTTCACCAGCCCAAAATGATTATTCCTGCTGTCCAATGATCCTTCATTCTGTTTTATAGCTGGTGGTAAATGTACTTGTCAACTTTCTGGCAGAGAAAAGTTACAAAAGTTTTAGCCCAATGAGTTATAGCTGCTTAAAGAGAATAATTTATAACTTTTTGAAATGTATTATTAAATGTGTAATGGAAACTCTGGCAGATCCTTATCTCCAGTTCAGGAGAGCTTTTAGGAGCTACTAAAATAATCTCTTTTTAGCACTAGCTGCTCTTAACAGGATGGTTTTTACTGATATTGGCCATATATCTTCTATGGTAATATGCACTTTCAGGAAAGAATATTATACAGTTCCAGATTGCATGTCCTTCATTGGGTGATGGTGGCAAATGCCTGAAGGACCATATTTCATCTAAACAGAAGAAAGGGTTCTCCTGAAAATTAAGTACAAACAGGCGCTTTCCCTCACCACAGAATATATTGATGGTTTTCTTACTCTTTCGTGAGCCAATTGCCCATTTCTGAACATTCAGCCTAAGAAGCACAGCTTGAAAACACATGCTCCTTAAAGAACTTGCTGTTTAATATCAACTTATAATTATTACATTCTGTCAACATTTGAGTTCTTACTTGCAGAATAGTCCTCTTCAGAAAAGAAAAATGTGCCTTTCTGTCAGCTTTGTCTACTTATTTTTAATCATTCTCTTTGGTAAACAATTCCTTCCATTTTTAGAAGAATATCTTAAAGAGTTCTCATTGTCAGAACACAGGATTCTTTTGTCTAACTTAAATAACTGAGGAATATTTTTTGAGTTCCCTCTTTTTCATTGTAGATGGTGCAATCCACTATCGATTAGTCTCTTTTATCTTTTTTTTAATTAAAAATATACTTTATTAATTTATACAAAAAGGAATAAAACAGGGGGAAAGGGGGATGGGAGTACAGAAAAGAAAAGTAAGAGGGGAGTGGGGTAAACAATATTGTTATATCACAGCTTATATATATTATTGTATATACATTTCGGGTAGTTGTCCATATGTAAATATTTCGTATTCAGAGTTCTTATTTAAATATCTTATAGCTGTAATATTTGATAATGTGGGAAAAGAAAGGATAGAAAGGGAGGAAAGGGAGGAAAAAAAGAGAGAAAAGAGAAAGAAGAGGGAGATAGCAAGATGAGAGGTAGTACCTGCAAGCAAGCAGGCGTTTGGGTTGTGATGACTTAGATGGATCATATTTATTGTTTTTCTTGGTAAAATTTAATCATAGGTTGTAATATTAGTAGATTTCTAATAGTTATCAAATGGATTGAACTCAGACAGGGATTGAGTTATTTTTGATCCGATTTTTGGTTATACATATCTTTATTTTAGTTCATATTAAGCAATTTTGGTTATTTTTCACTTTGTCATCTTTAGAGTTGGATAGCCATCTCAACCATTTCTCCCAGGCCTTGTAGAACTCTGAATCATTTTTGTTCTGAATTTCCATTGTTAATTTTGTTAGTTTGGCACATTCCATAATTTTACTAATGATGGTTAGATTTGTCGGAATGTCTTCGTTTTTCCAATGTTGTGCATATGTTAGTCTGGTGGGCCTTTAGTATTTGGATGGTGAGCTATCTGTTAGTCTCTTTCATCTTAATGTGCCATTTTTTCCTAAAAACAATCTGCATGAAAACTCAAATTTAAATATAATTATGTAATGGACTTTTTCTCAAGATATTAAGCACCAAATGCATTCTCATTTCATTCCATTTGCCTTTATAAATACATTCTGGTTTATCTTTTGAAGCCAGGAAATAGAGCACAATATTTAGAGGAATGCAAGTTTCAAGAAAACGCTATATTCTGATTGTTGCTTTTACAGAAGCCCATTTATATGGAGAATTGCAAAGATTTTATTTTTTTATTTATTTTATTAATAGAGTTGAAAGGGACCGTTAGGTCATCGAGTCCAACCCCCTGCCTGAGCAGGAAACCCTACAGCACCCCAGCCAAATGGAAGTCCAATCTCCTCTTGAAGGTGTCCAGAGTTGGGGAGTTCACCACCTCCCCTGGCAGGCAGTTCCATTGGTTGATCGCTCTGACCGTCAGGAAGTTCTTCCTTATTTCCAGGTTGAATCTCTCCTTGGTCAGCTTCCAACCATTGTTCCTCGTCCGGCCCTCTGGTGCCCTGGGGAATAAAGAGACCCCCTCCTCACCGTGGCAACCCCTCAAATATCTGTAAACTGCTATCATGTCCCCTATAGACCTTCTTTTTTCTAGGCTGTCCATGCCCAGTTCTCTCAATCTCTCTTCGTAAGAGATCATATCTCCCAATAATTACTTCTTATTTATTATTTTTAAGCATAAAGAGAAGATATCTGGATACATGGACAGAATACAAGCCTACATTCTGGGAATAGCCAAGTCTCCATCTGGTAGGATAATGGCTATCATACAGTAGATTTTGTACACTTTAATTGCATTAAAAAGCCATTTTGTTCTTAATGGTCATATGAACACCAGGACATTTTACTAACGAACCAGCTTTTTGGCAATTGTGGATTCCCAGACGCTTCTAATGAATGTAGACCACTGTCCTGCTCCTTTGTGAATGGTCTGTTTGACCAGGGCCTGACAGCTCTTAGCAGCTTACCAATGTGTTCATTTAGCTTCAAAACGCATCGATAAAATTATTGTAATTATCTCTCCAGTTCTAATTAATTTTGATTCATCACTGCCAAGGAATTCTTTGTTCAGAATTTTAGAGATAATTAGCCCAAAATCCTGGTTCTGATTTTCATGTGTGAAATTCCACCACCATTCCTAGAGCTAATTGTAGGGGAAAGTATTAGCTATATGTAACATCTAGCAAACTTTATTCCTTCTAATGAAAAAGAAGGCAAAAAGTAAATAGGAGGAGTAAAGCAAAAAGAAAATAGCTGACGGTCTGGTGATTTATACCCATTATTATTTCTTTAATCCTTGAAATGAAGCAATGTTTCATTCTGAAATAACTTGCGCTCATACTCATACTCCTAAATTAAATCTCATTCCCATTAGTTAAGGTCCTGTGGTCATCTATTTATGCTACATTTCCTGGAGGAGGGACAAGTTCATGCTAGGGAATAGTTTGATGAATCAGAGGCTGAGTAGCTCACACAGAAATGCAAAAAAGTATTAGTGAAATAAAATGTTTACATAGCTGCAGTTGAATGCTGCAAATGCTGCAAAGCTTATTGGTAAATTCTCTATTTTTTGTGTCAAAGAGGCTTATAAATCCTGATTAATAAATAAATAATAATATAAATTTTGTCTAAAAATGTATCCCTTTGTATTTTGAACAAGTTGAGATACAGTGCTACTATTGCATGATCATACTAAGAGTAGAAGCTTGGAGAAATCTGAGTTCAAATGTCACGTCAGCACAAATTTTGTGGGTAACGTTTTCACCATGGTACTAGCCTTCCTTCTCTCCATCTTCCTTTTCCTTTTAATGCTACAGGAGGAGAAGGAAGAAGACTGTCCTAAGGATTTTTGAGATATTCCTTGAACTTTTGAAATATTTGTCATGAGCCCTACGTGGCATTGGACCAGATTCTGAATCCTGGGCCTAGAAAGCTTAGAACTAAGACGCTTTAAACAAGATCTAAGTATTGCCCATAAGATCATACGCTGCAACGTCCTGCCTGTCGGTGGCTACTTTCAGCTTCAACCACAACAACACAAGAGCACACAACGGATTTAAACTTAATATTAATTGCTCCAAACTTGACTGTAAAAAATATTACTTCAGTAACCGAGTTGTCGAAGCGTGGAACTCATTACGGACTCCATAGTGTCATCCCCAAACCCCCAAAACTTTACCCTTAGATTATCCACGGTTGACCTATCCAGATTCCTAAGAGATCAGTAAGGGGCGAGTACAAGTGCACTAGAGTGCCTTCTATCCCCTGTCCTATTGTTCTCCTATATCTCCTATACCTTTCTTCTATTCCTATATCTCTTCTTATATTCTTTCATTGATATGTTCTATTTCTATATCTTCTTTTCTATTCTTTCTTTGATATATTTTACTATGAGTATCTCCTCTATAACCTTCATCATGTATTTTATACCCACTAATATATACCCATTAAAACTCTCATTGTGTATTGGACAAAATAAATAAATAAATAAATAAATAGATTACTTACGGGACCGCCTTCTGCTGCACAAATCCCAGCGGTCATTTCGGTTGGACAGAGTTGGCCTTCTCCAGGTCCCGTCGACCAGACAATGTCGTCTGGCGGGGGCTAGGGGAAGAGCCTTCTCTGTGGTGGCCCCAGCCCTCTGGAATCAGCTCCCTCCAGAGATTCGTACTGCCCCCACCTTCCTCACCTTTCACAACAGCTAGATCTTGCCTCCTTTTCTCTCACTATTAAATGCTATGTGTAGATATGGTTGAGTAAATTGACTGCTTTTTAATATAATGGGATTTTAGATTAGAGTTTTAACTATTAGAATTGTATATGTATTGTTTTCTGTACTGTATTTTGTGAGCCGCCCTGGGGAGGGCAAAAACAGCTTCCCCTGTCCCCCAGAGACCCTCCGGAGACCAGAAACCTGTTTCCCAACTTCTGGTGGGCCCAGTAGGCTCATGCTTTGCTTTCCCCAGGCTTCAAAGACTTCCCTAGAGCCAGGGGGGTAAAAACATCCTCAGCCATCTCCCCGGAGGCTCTTTGGAAGCCAAAACACCCTCCCAGAGCCTCTGTGTAAGCAAAAAATCAGCTGTCTGGCATACACATTCATGTTGGAGCTAGCCTAGGGCAATGGCTCGTGTGCCAGCATATATGGCTCCGTGTGCCACCTGTGGCACCCGTGACATATGTTCGCCATCACTGGTCTAGACTTTCCCTTTAATTGAATATTTTTAGCTATTTTGTGTTTTGTCTAATTTGTATGCTTCCCAGAGTCTGCTGGAGTTGAGTGGCAATTTTTTTTTTACAACACTTTAATCCCTTTATTTAGAATGAATGGAGCTGAGCATTCACTGGACAGATACACCAACACTCCGCAGTCTGAACTAGTTGCCTATCAGTTTCTGGTCACAATTCAAAGTGTTGGTTATGACCTATAAAGCCCTTCATGGCACCGGACAAGATTATCTCTGGGACCGCCTTCTGCTGCACGAATCCCAGCAACCAGTTAGGTCCCACAGAGTGGGCCTTCTCCGAGTCCCGTCAACTAAACAATGTCGTTTGGTGGGACCCAGGGAAAGAGCCTTCTCTGTGGCGGCCCCAGCCCTCTGGAACCAGCTGCCCCCAGAGATTAGAATTGCCCCCACCTTCCCCGCCTTTCGTAAACTTCTTAAAACCCACCTCTGCCGTCAGGCATGGGGAAACTGAGATATTCCTTCCCCCTAGGCCTTACAATTTATGCATGGTATGTTTGCGTGTATGTTTGGTTTTATAATAAGGGTTTTTTAGTTGTTTTAGTATTGGATTATTACATGTTGTTTTTATCATTGTTGTTAGCCACCCCGAGTCTACGGAGAGGGGCACCATACAAATCCAATAAATAAATAATCCAATAAATAATAATGATAATAGTAATAGTAATGGTAATGGTAATGGTAATGGTAATAGTAATAGTAATAGTAATAGTAATAGTAATAGTAATAGTAATAGTAATAGTAATAGTAATAGTAATAGTAATAGTAATAGTAATAGTAATAGTAATAGTAATAGTAATACTTTCCTGACACCTATGTTGAATTTGCAGCAGATATTTTCTCTGATACAGAACATCTGCCACCACCCAGGATTGAACCCTCTGAGGGGGACACAAAAGTATTCACCTCTAGGCCACCATTCTGCTCTAATTGGGTGGCAAATATATTTTTTTAATAAATAAGTAATCTGCCTTCTGGAAGAGATTCAGATGAAGAGTGGTTACTGCCGAGGGAGACTTAAACTCTGTGCCTTTAATATAACATTTTATCCAACTTTCTGCTCCAACCGCTGATGTAGAAGAGAAGATTGACAGGTCTTATGGTGAACTTCAATCTGAAACTGACAGAACATTCAAGCAAGATGTGCTGCTTGTGATGGAAGATCGGAAAGACAAAGTTGCAAACAAATTGTCTAAGAATAGTCTAGGAAACTGAAATGAAACAAGAGAATCAATTTCTGTCAATTCAATTACTTCTTCTTTGCTAACACAATCTTCCCACAACCAAAACAATGTCTATACACATTGACATCACCCAGTAATGAAACTGGCACATTACACACAGAAATGAAACTGAAATAAAACTGAAAATTTTATTGATACAAAGACATAGAAAAGCTTAGCTATAACACTAAAGATGTGAAGGTTAACATGCAAGTTCCAAATCCAGCTAAAGCAGAAGTATAAACCCAAACAGCTTTCAGGATACCATAGAAATATAGAAACATAGAAGTCTGATGGCATAAAAAGACCTCATGGTCCATCTAGTCTGCCCTTATACTATTTCCTGTGTTTTATCTTAGGATGGATATATGTTTATCCCAGGCATGTTTAAATCCAGTTACTGTGGATTTACCAACCACCTCTGCTGGAAGTTTGTTCCAAGGATCTACTACTCTTTCAGTAAAATAATATTTTCTCATGTTGCTTTTGATCTTTCCCCCAACTAACTTCAGATTGTGTCCCCTTGTTCTTGTGTTCACTTTCCTATTAAAAACACTTCCCTCCTGACCTTATTTAACTCTTTAACATATTTAAACGTTTCAATCATGTCCCCCCTTTTCCTTCTGTCATCCAGACTATACAGATTGAGTTCATTAAGTTCATTAAGTTTTTCCTGATACGTTTTATGCTTAAGATCTTCCACCATTCTTGTAGCCCGTCTTTGGACCCGTTCAATTTTGTCAATATCTTTTTGTAGGTGAGGTCTCCAGAACTGAACACAGGATTCCAAATGTGGTCTCACCAGCACTTTATATAGCAGGATCATAATCTCCATCTTCCTGCTTGTTATACCTCTAGCTATGCAGGCAAGCATCCTACTTGCTTTCCCTACTGCTTGACTGCACTTTTCACCCATTTTGAGACTGTCAGAAATCACTACCCCTAAATCCTTCTCTTCTGAAGTTTTTGCTAACACAGAACTGCCAATACAATACTCAGATTGAGGATTCCTTTTCCCCAAGTGCATTATTTTACATTTGGAAACATTAAACTGCAGTTTCCAATGCTTTGACCATTTATCTAGTAAAGCTAAATCACTTACCATATTACAGACCCCTCCAGGAATATCAACCCTATTGCACACTTTAGAGTCATCGGCAAATAGGCAAACCTTCCCTACCAAACCTTCCCCTATGTCACTCACAAACATATTAAAAAGAATAGGACCCAGAACAGACCCTTGTGGCACACCGCTTGTAACCTGTCTCTGCTCAGAATACTCGCCATTAACAATAACTCTCTGATGTCTATGCTTCAGCCAGCTTGAAATCCACTGAACTATCCAGGGATTAAGTACAATCTTCACTAATTTATCTATCAGCTCTTTATGTGGAACCATATCAAAGGTTTTGCTGAAGTCCAGATAGGCAACATCCACGGCACCACCTTCATCCAACACCTTTGTGACATAGTCAAAGAAATAAATGAGATTAGGATACCAAGCTGAACATATTTTAAGGAGAACGTCAGGAATCACTTTAAATCCCAAACCTAATTGATAGGGAACCAGAAAAACTGTAGAAATATGTTAAAGACTTCCCAACGATGAATGTAAAAAGAGACTGAGAAAGAATAAGAGGCAGAAGAAATCATCCTGGAGAAAAATCTGTCTATGAGACCACCAAGAATCAGAAATGATTCACTGACATATAATCTTCATCAACACAGTGTTTCACCACTTTTATTGCATGTCATATCATTACTATGCCTTTCCTGATTAAGGATAAGAAAAGAGCATATGCTCAGAATGCCCAGATCTGCAGAGTTAATCTTCAGAGTTCTGCTTTTCAGTTTGTATTTGTATTTGTGTTTGTATTTATTAGATTTGTATGCCACCCCTCTCTGAAAATCGGGGCGGCTAACAACTATGTAAAAAGACAATGTAAACAAATCTAATACTAAAACAATCTAAAAAAACCCAATTTAAAGAACCACTCATACATACAAGCATACCATGTATAAATTCTATAAGCCTAGGGGAAAGGGAAATTTCAATTCCCCCATGCCTGACGACAGAGGTGGGTTTTAAGGAGCTTGCAAAAGGCAAGGAGGGTGGGGGCAACTCTGATATCTGGGGGGAGCTGGTTCCAGAGGGCCGGGGACACCACAGAGAAGGCTCTTCTCCTGGGTCCCGCCAAACGACATTGCTTAGTCGATGGGACCCGGAGAAGGCCAACTCTGTGGGACCTAACCAGTCGCTGGGATTCGTGTGGCAGAAGGCGGTCCCGGAGATATTCTGGTCCGATGCCATGAAGGGCTTTATAGGTCATAACCAACACTTTGGCTGTTTTCTTACACATGTTCAGAGGTGGGTTTCAGCAGGTTCTGACCAATTCTGGAGAACTGGTAGTGGAAATTTTGAGTAGTTTGGAAAAATGATAAATGGCCCTGCCCCCATCTATTCTCTGCCTCCTGGCTCCCAGCTGAACGGAAGGAAATGGGGGATTTTTCAGTAACCTCACTTGTCATGCCCACCAAGCCAAGTTATACCCACCAAGCCATTTCCACAGAACCAGCTGCAAAAAAATTTGAGAGTCACCACTGCACATTTCATTACCCAACTACCCTGTTTCTCTGAAAATAAGACAGTGTTTTATATGAATTTTTGCTCCCAAAGATGTGCTACGTCTTATTTTCAGGGAATGTCTTATTTTTTTTAATGAAGAATTCACATTTATTACTGAACAAAAAAAAAAGAACATTTATTATATACTGTATAGTAGTTGTCATCACAAACCAGCATAACCAGACAAACTGTGAATCCTATCAAGAATTTCTTACTACTACCGCACCATTATGTACTACTACCATGTTGGATGTGTTTTAAATGTGATTGATGCAGCGTTTTGGGATACAATTTATGGACAGCAGTCTTATATATGTTCTGTTTGGGAATGCTGCAAAATGAAACGTCTCCAACATCTTACTTTCAGGGAATGCCTTATATTAGGCAATTCTATGAAACCTCTCCTATGTCTTACTTTCGGGGGTGACTTATTTTCGGGGAAACAGGGTAGATAACATTTTCAGTGCTAGAAGAGAGTGGGGTTTGTTCTCTGTTTATATCCAGTGGCTTGCCCTGACAGTGTTGGGGAGAGGTATTGTTTTCTTATGATTTTCTGCATAATGGTCTTGAAAGCTTAGAACTACGATGCCTAAAACATGATCTAAGTATTGCCTACAAGATCATATGCTGCAACGTTCTACCTGTCAATGATTACTTCAGCTTCAATCGCAACAACACAAGAGCACACAACAGATTCAAACTTAATATTAACCGCTCCAAACCTAATTGTAAAAAATATGACTTCAGCAACCGAGTTGTCAAAGCATGGAAGTCATTACCTCAATAGTGTCAACCCCTAACCCCCAACATTTTTCCCTTAGACTATCCACAATTGACCTCTCCAGGTTCCTTAGAGGTCAGTAAGGGGTGTGCGTAAGTGCACCAGTGTGCCTTCCGTCCCCTGTCCAATTGTCTCTCCTTATCTCATTTATCTTTTCTTCCTTTCAAATTTGTTCACCTATACTTTTATATCTTTTCTTCTATTCATTTCTTTAGTTATATTACTACATATCTATTCTCTTCGATGTGTATTATGTATTGGACTAACTAACTAACTAACTAACTAACTAACTAACTAACTAACTAACTAAATAAATAAATAAATAATTGTTTGTCTGGTATTAATCCCAGTGTTAAGCACACTTTTTATGTAATCTGATTTGAGTTAGTTTCACTGGATGTTCAAATTGGTGTAAAGTTTTATTGTTATATCTAAAAGACTGTTAAAATAGCATGTTTCTTTGGGAAAGGTAATGATGGGACACGGGCCAATGGTTCAATGGTTTCTGTAAGGTTGCAGAGTCTTTTCCTAATTACTTGGCAGAAATCATAGCTATTCACAGCATAGCTCAAAATTGTAAGTTGGTTGTGTTAATGTATGAGCAGAGTAACCCTTGTTTACCAAGGTTGTGCACACACAGAAACATTTAGATTGAGATTAGTTGTGAATGACTACTCAGCCACACACAGATATACTAACCTGAATTAAAGTTTACTTTGAGAAACATATTCAGATAAACAGTCTAAAGCCACACACATAATAAGTCAGAATAACAATCCAAGTACTGTATTACCAAGTACATAGTCTCTCTTTCTTACCAGTTGTCTTTGTCATAATCAGTAAACAAAAATATTAAACCTAAACACATGACTACAATATGAAGACATTGCAAAGCACACCTTACAGTAAATAGCCATAAACAGTGAGTAGCTTAGATCAAGAAGAAACAAAGAGGGTGCCTCAGAGAAATAAGCTATGAACTCTAGCTCCCTCTTGTGGCAGATAGCAACACCTGAGCTAATCAGGCATAGTTCAGTTTATGTATTGCCAGCCCAACTGTTTTGGGCACAATCCTAACAGATCAGATCCTTTATACCCTTTGAAATTGAAACCAGATGATGCTTTGAAATGCAATTTAAAAGTCTGCAATTCTACTATACAGGGGAAGTAGAAAGAGACAATAAATTAGCAACCTGGAAGGGGAGTCAAAAATGCTGGTATTTTTTAGAAAAGAAAACTGAATTGGAATTACCAAAAAAAAAAAAAGATTCACTAAAACATAGAACATAAAGTGGCAGATGTGATTCCAACTTGCTGATGCAGCTCCTTGCCATCATTTCTGCATCTCACATTTTACCTGCCTAAGAACAGAGGAAAGTGTCGAGTCGAAGTCAAAAGTTATAAATCAGAGTGAAATATATATCTCTGTCCAAACTAAAATGTTCTAAAATGGGCAGGTAAGCAGCGATGACTGTCCATTTAGAGGTCACCATGAAATGAGTTCAGAAGTGTTGGTCTATTACTTATTAATTTGATGTATATCCCTTTTGTCTTATAGCAGAACTAGTACAACAGACTGAAGGATCCCTGG
The DNA here is from genome assembly GCF_031021105.1 of Erythrolamprus reginae. Taxonomy (NCBI): domain Eukaryota; kingdom Metazoa; phylum Chordata; class Lepidosauria; order Squamata; family Dipsadidae; genus Erythrolamprus; species Erythrolamprus reginae. The sequence continues at coordinate 234,193,004 of NC_091952.1, read as the reverse complement.
GGTTGGGGGAAAATTATAAATATTTTTCTTTTTTAAAAGGTTTTTATTGTATTTTTCCCATTTAACAAGTTTCCATATTTTCTAAATAACTGTGCTCATTTAACTACTATTTACATGTCTATTCTTTACATATTCAAATTTAAGAATGCTCCATACATAATATTTACACCTCCTGTCATTCAAATCCATATATTCCATACTTTTCAAATATACATTTTACTTCCTTTTATATATTTTATCTCTCTTTTTCCTCATTTTATCTATGCAGGTAGCACATTAGGTCACAATGGAGTTTCTCTCAGCAGCAATTAATGAAAGTTGAATTAAGTTACACTCTGTATATGCTCTAAGACTTTCACTACCATATTTTAACATATACTACTAAGTTCTTACCCCAAGCTCTGGAAGTCATTCTGTACAGAAAGTACATCTTTTGCGGACAGATTATTTGTGCCAAGATGTATAATATCATTAACATCACTTAACTAACTGTCTGGTTTGGTGCTGCAACCCAACAAGACCGATACAGACTTCACAGGATAATGACAACTGCAGAAAAAACAATTGCTGCCAACCTGCCTTCCATTGAGGACCTGTATACTGCACAAGTCAAAAAGAGGTCTGTGAAAATATTTACTGACCCATCACATCCTGGACATAAATTGTTTCAACTCCTACCCTCAAAACGTCACTACAGAGCACTGCACACCAAGACAACTAGACACAAGAACATTTTTTCCCGAACACCATCACTCTACTAAATAAATAATTCCCTCAACACTGTTTTACTAAGTCTGCACTTTTATTTCTACTAGTTTTTTCTCACCATTCCTATCATCCTTTTCCTCCCACTTAGGACTGTATGACTGTAACTTGTTGCTTGTATCCTAAGATTTTAATTAATATTGATTGTTTCTTCATTGCTTATTTGACCCTTATGACAATCATTAAGTGTTGTACCACATGATTCTTGACAAATGTATCTTTTTCTTTTATGTACGCTGAGAGCATATGCACCAAGACAAATTCCTTGTATGTCCAATCACAATTGATGCTTATATATATATATACATATAATATAATAAGTATGTATAAATTACAGCTGTACAAAGCTTTGTACCAACATACAACAAAGTTCATTCTGTTCAACATTTTATTGATGTCTTTTAAAATTCTTGTGTTTTATATAGAATATTTCCAAGAAGCATGTATGAACTTACCAATATCTGTAAATCAAAGCCTATTTTGCCAACTCCTTTATCATTCTTAACAGCCAGACAACAGAAGCAGGTTCTTGTCCCTTGTCACTATTGATTGCAAGCAATGAAGTGTGTTACAAAGAATACATCAAGGTTTTAGAAAAGGAACAAAATATGTTTTCTTTTACAAGATTAGTTTTCCACATCGAATGCCCTACTTTTCTTCCATGGGAACATATGAAGTAAATCACAACAACCCTATAAAGCTAAGTGGCAATGGATTTCTGTGAGAGGTATGATGATGATGATGATGATGATAATAATAATAAATAATATTAATAATAATAATAATAATAATTTATTAGATTTGTATGCGTCCCCTCTCCGAAGACTCGGGGCGGTTCACAACAACAATAATAACAATGTTACAATGGAAAACAAATCTAATATTAAAAAACAGTTTAAAAATCCATCATTTTAAAACACACGCATACCATACATAAAATGTAAAAGCCTGGGGAGGTGTCTCAGTTCCCCCATGCCTGGCGATAAAGGTGGGTCTTAAGTAATTTGCGAAAGACAAGGAGGGTGGGGGCAGTACTAATCTCTGGGGGAGTTGATGATGAACTGAAGGTGATTATTATGGCAAATGCAAGCATAACAAATTATACCTGATAGATTTAGAAACTGGACACTAGTGGAATGTAAAATTTTAAGCAGAAAAAAGGAAGTGATGTGGTGTTATCCATTCAGTCTTGTCCAACCCTTGGCAATTCTATGGGCCAGGTCCCTCTACATCTTCAGATCTTGGAGTAGTCTTTTGACTTTTTAAACCAGAAGAAAGAAAGCAGAAAGTCTCATGGAAGTTAATACTGGGCCTAGAAAAGGAAAGAAAAAGTTATAACATTGGACATTGGAGCTCTTTGAAGAATTGAGCCAAAAGTTAATAACTACAGTATCAGTACTGATAGTAATGATATCTGTTTTTAAGGATGGAACTATTCCTAAAGGATACTAATGGAAAAATGACTGATATGGAACAAATTTTATCTGATAAGATAGAGAAAATACAAAATGTGGAACTACAAATTACATGCCAATAGAATGATCTGTAAATTATACTTTATGAGGTAAACAAACACACACAAAAAACTGGCTAAAGTTTGAAAAATTAAAAAATATATGTACAAATGTTAAACCAAAATAATGTTCTGGAAACAACTACTACAACAATAACAAAATATCTGCTTCAAATTGCTTTCTTCTGAATGACTCTAAATCCATGTGTCCATTGCATGACTCACTGTTTTTTCAACTATCCATTTGTTCCTCTGCAGGTGGCTTCCCCAGTATACCATTTTATTATCTTTGCCCCTTTGTCAAATGGCTGTATATTTATGAGGCTGTCACATGCTTGTGAATTTACACCCACCTCTAAACAAGGACAGGGCTCTTCCATTAAGAAGATTGAAATAGATGATATGGGCAGCAGATCATGCTGGAGAATAAATTCACCAAGACTCTAACCACTGACATATTACTATAAGATCCATAGCATGTCATGCATATATAACCATAGCTACTAATTACTCTGTCAGCCACCTTCTACAAAGATTTTTTTCCCCAAAAGGCAACTGGGCTTAGTTTTTCCTTGAGGACATTTAGATTCTCATACAAGAAGCTTCTTCAGTTCCGACTAAATGGCGGAAAATCTAAGGGTTGAATAGTGCAAAGGAGTGGTTATAATTCAGGTGAACCTGATTACTGGCACTGATAAATTTCTAAGTGGCTAAATAACTGTCAGAGAGAGACAGAGACAGAGACAGAGACAGAGAGACAGACAGAGAGACAGAGAGAGACAGAGACAGAGAGATAGCTAACAACTGACTGACTGCAGAGAATATAAATCCTTCCTTTCTTAACCACTAATAAGAACTGAAGAAGCTCCTTGGATGACGAACAAAATGTCTTCAAGGAAAAACAAAGAAAGTCTAGATGCCTTTTGGAAAAAAAATACCTTTGGAATAACTATACCTAGATTACTGAGAATCTCCATAGACTTATCCAGTGGGATTTGCAAGGAAAAAAGGAATTAAGGAAGTAACCATCCAAGTCATCATTTTGAGTTGTTTTAGAATCTTCCCTACAGATAACTCTGAACCAGCTGTGAAATCTACTTACCTTCCCTACTGGTTTGGAAGTGTGTGCTTTTTCACCCTCTGCACATGCACAGAATGATTTGCACATGCACAAATGGTAACATCCGTGCGGGTGGGTGGAGCCTTGCACTTCTACCGCTATCACTTCTCTGAACCACCGGCATCCACTGCTACCAGTACGCCTGAAATGGGCCAAACCATGAGCATTTCACCCCTGTTCTGAACCTATAGAGGCTGTTCTGAGGGAATCTTCCAAGCATCTCATTAGGAGATGTAACAACACATTTACTCAATAATTACTCTGCATTAGTGATGGCGAACTGAACCCGCACAATTTGAGTCCTTACCGAATTTTGCGGTGTTCGGTATGCTGAACACGAACACGAAATTTTCCCAAAGTTTGGGCAAAGTTCAGGGTCGTGTTTGGTGTTCGGAGCTTTGACGTCACCGGCAGGTTGCTAAGGACACCAAGGTGATCACTTCCTGGATTCCATGGAATCCAGGAAGTGATCACCTTGGCATTCTTAGCAACCTGCCAGTGACATCAAAGCTCCGCCCCCGGAATCTCTTCATGGGAGGTATTCCCCGTTTGGGTTCAGTTCAGGTTCGGCCGAATTTTGCGTAAAATTCGGCCGAACTTGCCAAATCCGAACACCGTTGGGTTCGCCCATCACTACTCTGCATGATTTTGAAAGTCTTCCATGGCTCTGAAAATCTAGTTGTTATGGATGCAGACTGTAACCAAACACATGTACTTCTACTCTGTGAAAGGAAGACAAGGAAGAAACCCAAGGCAGTTGGTAAAAAGAACAACACTAAATATACCACTTACATCAAGCAAGGGGCTTTTTTTTCCCAGCTCAAACATGAGACTTTTTGGGTGGTCCTGGATGTGAATTAAATGAGCACTGAAATTTCTGAACATCAAAATGTCTATAACTGCCTGTGGAGACTTGTTGATGGGTTAATTTTGCCAGTAAAATATGGATTTGACTTTATTTTGGAAGGACAGCTTGTAAGTACACCACTTAATTTAGCTCAACAAGTACAATATCCTGTATGTCATGTTTTTCTTTCTTTCTTTTTTATCCAGGAAAATTGAATGGATAGCTGTTGGCACTTTGCAATGTTTGTTTTCACTTTGAAATATGGACCATATTTTTAAAATGCATTATGCAGCTGCTTGAAAAGTGGTGATAGCTTTATTTCTTCAACATAAAATGGAATTTGTTTACAAATCTCTGGGGCCTTGCTTTGCTTTGATGCTTCTTTCTGATGAGCTACCCTATATCTATTATAACTGTGTTTTTGTGGGTTTTTTTTTAAACCAATCTCCACTGGAATTGGCATGCTGTCTTCATTCAGTAGTAATACTCTGGGGAATTTTATTCAACACATTTTATCCTAATGGAGCCATATTTACCGGAAAGAATCATTAATAGGTTAGATTCTTCGTTTAGGAAAACGTAGGATGTTGTCAATTGAGCATTCTGATGAAATGCTTGAAAGAAGAAGATTCTCAATGGGTATGTTATACAAACACACATCAGAACGAGGTGACAAAACCCAACCATGCTTGTTAAAGTAGCTAGCTTGTCAGTATTTCAGCCTGGAAATCTTCACAACCAGGGAATATGTGCTTTTCAAAAGCCTTTCTTGAAACCCACACCTTATGCTAAAATTGCCAATAAATTGTATATTTTAACAAATAGCAAGCAGTATGGGGACTTTCAGAATTTTTTAAAGGTCACAGGGTAAGAGAAGATTATCTAAAAACTCCTAAAATAGTGCAATTCTCAAGCAATAGTGCTGAATCCTGAAAAAAGTTTAAGAGGGGTGTTGATATTTCTTTGCTAGCCACAGGTTATGCAAGTAAAGAAGATACAGGCAGTAATGGGCAGCTAAATTTTTTACTGCCACACTGTGGGTGTGGCTTATTTTGTGGGCATGGCTTAATGGTCATGTGACTGGTTAAGAGTGGCTTCTGGCCATGTGATTAGGTGGGAGTGGCTTGAACGATCGTCATCGTTCAAGTGAACTGTTAAGTCTTCGACTTACAACCTTACCAGTGTCACTCGCTGGGGTGACAATTTGCTTCGCGTTTCTCATGCTCTCCTTCCTGGGTCACCCCCCGATCTCAGGCTGGGTAGCTAAGTGAACGGGTGCTGCCAGAAGCATAAATGCTGCCACGCCACTGCCACCCATGCCTTCTGCTTGCACCTCAGGCGGGAAGTAGCCACATGAGGCTAGAGGGAGCCAGGCAGGAGAGAGGGAAGCTCGTCCAAGGCCAGGAAGGAGGAAAGAGGAAAAAAGCAGGGAGCTCAGACACAGCAGCAGCAGGGGGGGAAAGGAGAGCCAAGCCGAGACCAGTAATCCAGGAAGTGACAGACGCCGATCAGCTGGAGCTGCGTTCCATCCCGTCCTACCTGCTGGCCGCTGCCCACCGCTGAATACAGGTAGTGTTGTGGTCAGCAGAATTGGCACCAGATTCAGAAAGTCAGCAGGTTGGGCCAGTCCTGAAGGCTGGGGAAGGTTCGGACAAAAGTTCTGCTTCAGAGGCAGAGAGGGGGCCAAGGCCATCTGGCAGTAATCAGCTGCCTCCGGAGCTAGACATCAGTGAGGCAGAGGAACAGCTGGAGCCTATGCGCATGAGCTGGAGTGTGCTCATGCGCATAGTTGCCAGAAGAAAAGGACAGCTAAAAAACCATAGTAAATAAAAGAGGAGCGAAAGGGGAGTGGGCTTATGCAGGAAACAATTTGTTTTTTTGGTTAGTTCAATTCTTGAGGGTGAAGATCTGTTCCTGACTTCTTGACAAGTAATTGTTGCTACAGCATGGCATGTGGAAGATATCAGCCTGGCAATTCTCCAAGCCTGATAAAGTTGTTGTGAGAGCTCATTAAAGACTGTTTGTCTGGAGAGGAATTCTTTTCAACCTAAATAAAAGAGTTTTATCATGACAAGGAGTCGGTGAAGTTTGGGAAAGCCTAGGTCAAAACAGGTAGTCCTTAACTTATGACTATAATTGTAACTAAAATTTCTGTTATCAAGCAAGGCAATTGTTAAGTGAGTTGTGCCTGATTTTATGAACTTTTTCACCACAATTGTTAAGCAAATCCATTTTCCCTATTGACTTTACAAATTGGGAGCCTGATGGAAAGGTTGCAAATAATGTGTCAGGGCTCTGAGTTGACATAATGACCATCAGACTCTGCGACATTGCAATCATCACAAATGCATGTTTGTTGCCAAGCACACAAATTTTGACCATGTTATCCTGCAGATGCTTTGATGATCAAAAGTGCAAAGACTTTTGTCACTTATTTTAATGTCATTATAATTTTAAATGATCACTAAATGAATATACAGTATTCCCTAAGAGAATATATACTAAGACAAGAACTATCTGTAGCAATAATTTTCCTCGGTGTAGTTGGGCAAGGAAACAATGATATTTTTAAAAGGTATGGAATTTATTTAAGAATAGAAATCATTTTAAAAATTTCCAAAGTTCTGTATATCAAAAACAAATGGGACATGTGAGATTTAAATTTAATCAAAGTCAACAAGTGGTGATGCTTTTGAAGACCTCCTCACTGACTTAAAGTCACTGAAGCAAGATTTTGGCCAAGTCATGGAGTCCTTGATAAAAGTCAAGGCTGTGCTAAGTCCAACAAACCCAAAATTGCAAAGAAAAGGGGCTTTGGAGAACATTGGTTTGACTTTGGACAAAAGGATATGGACCGGTAGCTTTCCTACTGGTTTGGAAGCGCAGGCTTTACACACTATTTCACCCCAAACTTGCACACTTTTTCACAAAGAAGGTTTGTCCGTGCACAGAGTGTTTAAAAAATCTTAGCATCCGGGTGAGTTGGTGGAGCCTCGCACTGCGGCCACTACTGGTTCTCCAAACCACCGACACCCACTACTACCAGTACACCCGAACTGGTAACATTTCACCCCTGATATGGACCTGTAACAGCTATAATTACTTTCTTAGATTTTCATAATAGCACTGTGCATGAAAATGGCATTGGCCAAGAGAGGCTGTGGAATAAGTTTATTTAGCTAGATGCTGTACTGCCTACAGCTATGAAAGCTATTATTGATTGAGTTCCAGACTTCCAATTAGGGCCAGACCTTTTTGTAATTGATGATGTTTTATTTTAAAGGACACTGATTATTTCTCCCTGCTACCTTAAAGACTGATATGACTCAAAGGATTCATGAGGGTCATAGTGATAGGAAAAACGGAAATGTCAGACTAAGGAAGTTTTATATTGGCCATATATTAACAGGGATATTGCGAATTCAGTTTCTAATTCAACTACCTTTCAGAAATTTCACTCTAAGAATAAAAAAGGATTGATAACCTACTGAAAGGCTGGTTCACAGTGGCCAGTGATACATTTACACAGATGAGCAAGGATTACTTAATCAAATGTTTTTAGCTTATACCGAGATTGCTTTTCCAGATTCCCAGTCTATCTGCCAATTAAAGGATCACTTCAATCTGCATTGGTTTCTCTTCTTTGGACTGACAGAAGATGGCCTTCGGTTCTCCATCATAACTAGTACCTATTTGTTCAGCAATATTGGCGGGCCCCAGGGGAAGAGCCTTCTCTGTAGTGGCCCCGGCCCTCTGGAATCCTCCCCCTGGAGATTAGAACTGCCCCCACCCTCCCTGTCTTTCGTAAACTACTCAAGACTCACTTATACCACCAGGCATGGAGGAGTTGAGACACCTTTCCCCCAGGCTTTTTTATACTTTGTTTTATGTTTGGTATGAATGTGCTGTTTGGTTTTTTAAAATAATGATAGGGTGTTATATGTTTTTTAATATTAGATTTGTTCCACTATTATATTGTTTTTATTACTGTTGTGAGCCGCCCCGAGTCTTCGGAGAGGGGCGGCATACAAATCTAATAAATAAAAATAAAATAAATAAATAAATAGCACCGGTCGACTTACCGGCCGGCAGCATTTGCCGGAGGGACCGGGCAGACACCGGACTCCCTCATGGCGGCCGCCATCTTGTTTTTCGGCCGAAATCTCGCGAGATGAGATTTCGGCCGAAAATCAGGCCTACGAGGCCTGACGTTGCTGCTGGTCAGGGGCGGGGCTTGCAAGCCCTATTTAAGGGCCTGCAGGCCCTGGGCCAAGCCTTTTCGCTGGGACCGGCAGCTGGAGCAGACACTCATTTGAGTTTTGCTCCTGGCAGCCATTTTGTGGTGGCCTCGTGTTGCGGCCGCCATTTTGGATCCAGCGAAGAGGCCTTTCTTCAAGGCCCAGCGGTGCCCTTGGACTCCGGAGCAGCTTCTGAGCGGCAGCGCTGGTGTCCTCGTCCCCCTCGGGCCCGAGGGGGAGTGGTGATTCACTCCCGGCTGGGAGGGGGGTCTGGTTGGGCCTTGCCCAGGGTTCAGGGGGTTCTTGGCCTTGGGGTCCACAGGGGTTCCTGGGGTAAGGGGCCCTGTTGCTGCTCCAGGGGGGGTTCTATTGTTTTAATCCCCCAGGGTGATTTTTCCTGGTAAGGTTTGGGCCTTGCTGCAGGGGTTTTTTGGGGAAAAAGGGGTTTTTTCTTCATTTCTATTGTTTTACAAAGGTGGCATGGCCCCAAAGAAGAGGCAAGCCAGGGCCCCTGTGGCCCAGCCTGCGGTTACGCGCCCCAGGATTGCCCTTAGGCCTTCTGCCCGGGCTCGGGCAAGTATGGAAGGGGCCCCTGGGGTGGTGCCTGCGGAGGGGGCGGTGGGTCCTTTACCTACAGCCCCTCACTCTGATGTTTCTCCTGCCCTTTCTTGGGCTAGGGTGTTGGAGAGGCTCGATGAGCTCGAGCAGTGGCGGAGCGGCTCGGGCCCTTGGGGGGCCCTCGAGCAGGTACCAGCGGCGTTGGGAGGAGCGCCATTGGCAGCCCAGGCTGGGCAGAGGGCCCATACCGGGCAGAGGGCCCATACCGGGCAGGCGGCCCAGTCCGGGCACTTGACGGCTTTTCCGGGCCCCGCGGTGGTGGGGCCCCTTGGATGTCTTCAACCCCGTACGGGGCAGGTGAGGTTGCACCACACAATACACCTTCTTCATTTCTCCCCTTGGCTGGTGCGGGTTTTCCCCCGACGTGGCTGGGGAACGGGGTTAGCTTTGGGGGCCCCCAGGCGGGCGCATGCGGGCAAGTCTGGTCGCCACCGGCCCCGTTGGCGGGGGTGCCGGTGCCTGGCGCGGCGGCGGCGCTCGGGCCGGTGGTGGCTGGGGTGCCCGGGGTGTCCGGGATGGGGGGTTGGACCCCTACAGCTCCTGCTGTTATGCCCCCGGTTCCATTGATGGCCTATCCCCAGGGGATGGGGGTGCTAGGGCCGGGGGCCACCACGGTGTGGGACCCGTTCGCCAGTATTAAGGCGGGGGCCATTCCGTGTGGACTGCCGGCCACCCCGTTAAGGTACCACCTCCACCCATCCGTGAAGGAAGCCATTTGGAGGGGGGAGTATGTGGACCTGTTTTCATTGCTCAATCGGGAGGTCCCTAAACAAGAGAAAGACGTAGGTCCTGGGGAAAAGCCCAAGAAAACAAAAGTCACCAAGTGTTTCAGCTCCTGGCTGTACGCTTTTCTGACATATGCGTCAGTGGTGATTCAGAGGCGATGCTTAAGTATATTGATTTGATCGCCAGGGCTAATTTTGAATACAAAGGCACCATATGGCGCCATTATGATAAAGGGTTTAGGATGAGGATGGCTATGGAGCCCAACCTGCCATGGGATATGGTGGTACCGGACCTGTGGTTCAGGGCCACGCATATGTCTGGCAAGGAGGGGTGTGAGCGGACCGACAGCGGTCATTTCATGGAGGAGGAGCCTGCGGTGGCCACGCCGGCCAAGGTGACTCCTGGGGTAGCTGGAAAGGGGGCCTCACCTGCCTGTCATGAATTTGCTGCGAAAGGGGCGTGTTTTCGTTCCTTTTGCAAATATAAGCATGCCTGCGGGAATTGTGGGGGGCCCCATGCATCTTCTGTCTGCCCCCGCCCCAAGAAGGGGGCGGAAAAGAAGGGTGGGGGTCCAGGAAAGCCTCCCGCATCTGCTGGGGGTAAAGGGGCCCAGCCCAATTAATGTCACTGTGCTTGAGGGTTGGTTGGTTGACTACCACCCTCGCTCGAGAGCGGTCGCTCTCTTGATAGGTTTTTCCAAGGGATTTAGGATCCCTTATGTGGGGGTCAGGAAGGCTTTCATGTCCAATAACCTTAGATCGGTTGTCGGACATGAGGACATTGTTAGGGCCAAGATTGGGAAGGAGGTGGCCGAGGGCAGGGTCCTAGGGCCTTTCCCGGAGCCGCCCTTTCCGAATCTTAGGGTGTCCCCTTTGGGGGTGGTCCCCAAAAAGGCGAGTGGTGAATTTAGGTTGATTCACCACTTGTCTTTTCCTAAGGGGGAGTCAGTGAATGATTTCATTCCTGACGAACTGTGTTCGGTGCGGTACGCATCCTTTGATGCGGCCATGACCATGGTTAGGAAGTGTGGGGTTGGAGCCCTTATGGGCAAGTGCGACATTAAGTCGGCATTCCGGCTCCTCCCCATACACCCGGACGACTTCGAGCTCCTGGGCTTCCATTTCGAAGGTGGTTTTTATGTGGACAGGGCATTGCCAATGGGCTGCTCTGTATCCTGTTCTCTTTTTGAGAGTTTTAGCACCTTCCTGGAGTGGGTGCTCAGGAGGCGTAGTGGCCTGGGCACGGTCGTTCACTACCTTGATGATTTCCTGATGGCAGGGCCTGCGCACTCGGAGCAATGTTTTGCGCTGATGCGGGACTTCGAAGCCCTTTGTGCTCAGCTAGGGGTGCCTTTAGCCTCTGAGAAGACCGAAGGCCCTGCTAACAGGATTACCTTCCTCGGTATTGAATTGGACTCAGAGGAACAATCCTCTAGATTGCCCCTGGACAAGTTGGTTAAAATCAGGTGTAAGCTGGAGGCGGTACTGGGCTGCAGGAAGGTTACTCTTCGGCAGCTCCAGGAACTGGCTGGGATCCTTAATTTTGCCTGTCGGGTAGTGGTGCTGGGCAGGGCTTTTTCTAGACGGTTGTATGATGCGATGAAGGGGCTGTGTTTGCCCCATCATCGTACCCGCTTATACGCAGGAGTCAGGGCTGACCTCTGCGTGTGGCGGGAGTTTTTGGAACACTTTAATGGGTTGTCTTTTTGGAGGCACGAGCTTCTTTTGGAAGCTGAGTTGCAGCTTTACTCTGATGCTGCGGGGACTTGTGGTTTTGGGGTAGTGCTAGGTGACCAGTGGTGCTGGTCGGTGTGGCCTCCGGAATGGAGTGCCTCTTCTCTGGTTAAGGACCTGACTTTCTTAGAGCTCTTCCCCTTGATAGTAGCCTTAGAGCTTTGGGGGGAGCAGTTTAGGAACAAGACTGTGCACTTTTGGTGCGACAACCTAGCGGTTGTCCATGTTGTTAATGCCCTGTCCTCTAAGAGTGACAGGGTCATGCGGCTTGTCCGCCATTTTGTGCACAAGTCCTTGTCCCTAAACGCCTTGTTTCTGGCTAGACATGTCCCCGGGCTGGATATTGGAGTGGCTGACGCCTTGTCCCATGGTCAGTTGTCCAGGTTTCGGACCCTGGCCCCGTGGGCACGGGAGTCGCCAGAGGTATTCCCAGTCCACCTTTGGAGCCTGGGCGGCCTCCCGAGCGTTGGAGAGATGAGGCCTCCAGGGCGATCGCCCTTTCGGTAGCACCGGGCACCCTGCGGGCCTACCAGCGTGCAGGTAAGGAGTTTGGGGATTTCAGGCAGGGTAAGGGTTACCCCCATAGTTGGCCTGCCCCAGTTGAACACCTGGCGGAATTTTGTGTCCTGCTGAGGCAGCGTGGCCTTTCAGTTAGGACTATTAGGTCCAGGTTAGCCGGCCTCGCCTTTCTGTCCAAGGCGGGGGGGTTTAGTGATTTTTCTGGTGACTTCCGCATTCGGAAGATGCTGGAAGGCTGGGTGAGGGAGCGACAGGGGGTCCCTTCTGACACTCGTCAGGCCCTGACGGTTCAGCAGCTGTCCTTGATTAATCAGGCCTTAGACAGTCTGTGTGCCTCTCTGTACGAGGCCCGTCTTTTTAGGGCAGCCACTTGTGTCATGTTTTTTGGGGCCCTTAGGGTCAGCGAGGCAATGGCCTCCTCACAGGCTGACTTGTTGCTCCGTGCCTTCCAGTTCACTGATCTGGCCTTTAGACAGGGGGGTGTCTCACTTTTGGTGAGACATTCCAAGACAGATCAGTTGCACAGAGGGGTTAAGATAGAGCTTAGTGCAGCCACCGACCAGTCTGTATGCCCGGTGGCTGCTTTGCAGCAATTTTGTGGCTTAAGTGGGTCACAGGGCAAGGGTACCTTTTTAAGCATCAGGACGGTACCCCCCCTGACCCGTTATCAATTATGGGCTTTAGTGTCTAAAGCAATGGCTCAGGTGGGCATGGATCCCGCCGGATATGGAACGCATTCGTTCCGTATTGGCGCCGCCACTAGCGCGGCGCTTTTTGGTTTCCCTGGCGGTCGGTGGCATATTTGGGCTATGTTAGGCCCACCGAGGATCCTAGGCAGGGCTTAGGCTAGGTAACCTCTCTGTGTGTGTCCTCTTCCAGGTCCCCATGCCAATCAGAAACCGACGGCGCTGCTGTGTGGCCACAGCATGGTATTTTGGGCCGGCCGCTCAGCAGCCAGAAGCGCCATCGGGACCCAGTTGTCATTGGGACGGTGGGTCAATGTTGTTTGGATGGGCCGAAGAGGTATGCGGTGGGAGGGGCTCCTACCGACGTTGCTGGGAGGGCAGCATCTCAGGGCTGTACCCGGCGCTGCTGGGCGGGCGGCTACCTAGGGTCGCGCTCAGATGGGACTGGGTGGGCGGCAGCCCATAGCCGCACCCAGATGGCTGGTATTGCACCTCGGTGGCAATGACCTATGCCTGCTTGGTGGTCTACCGTTGATCATCCAGGCGCGCGAAGACCTGCGGTGGCTTCGCACGGTGTGGCCAACCACGCAAGTGGTGTGGTCAGAGATCCTCCCAAGGATCGTATGGAGGGACGCCATTTCCCTTAGGGCCATTCACCGGGTCAGGCGTAGAGTGAATAAGGCCCTGGGCAAAACAGTTAGGGAATTAGGTGGGGTTGTAGTGGCCCATCCCCTCATCACCGTAGATCGGCCGTGGCTTTACCGGGCCGACGCCGTTCACCTGTCAGAACAGGGGAACGCCATTTTTTTACAGGACCTGCAGCGGTCTCTGCGTGAGCTGGCGCAGCTAGAAGGGGGAGTCGGGGGGCCAAGATAGAGATCTGACCCCCGCTCCGTGGCAGGTTAGGGGCGGAAATCTGGGTGGTGGTTAGCAACTGCGCGTTCTCCCTTGGGCATCTTTGGGGATGATTGACAGGTTCTCTCCAAGCTCATGGTGGGGTGCTACCTGAGCAGTTGGGGGGAACCTGTCTTTGGGTCCCGCACATTGAAGTCCCCGGGTAGGGGTGCGCCGGCGGGACCCCCCTCATGCGAGTGCATGGCAGGGTCTCAGGTGAGGGAGAGGTCCCTCACCTGGACTAGCATCGAGCTACGCCCATAGTTGCCCAGGAATGTTGATTGCTACGTCATTTCCGCCCCGGAAGTATTTGTTTGACCCTGCAGGTCCACTGTTTGGGTCATAGTTAAGCATGTTGATTTTATGCTAATTTATGCTAATTTATGCTAATTTAATTAAATAAATTATGCAAATTATTATTAATAAAAATGACCCAAGTTTAAATCCAGCTCTTGTGTCCGTGTCATTACTCCGTCTCTTCGGCAATATAGGTATTGCCATATGACACTCAGCTCCCAGTACTTGCAACCTACTAGTCTTGTAGGAAATGGGCTAAAATTGTCATGCAGCTACCAAAAAGCTTTCTAAGAATTAAGATGTACTTCTCTAGCTTATGATTTATTGCTTCTGAAATTTTGTTTCATAATAATCTTTGCCTTTCCCAACTAAACTGTTAAGCAGCTTAGTGTTGTCTGAAATGGACAGCATATAAATTCAGTAAACAAATATATATGACCTATAAGTACTCATAGCACTACACTCTCCTGAGGTAAATCCTATACAAACAAGCTCAAATATTAGTCCTGTATCCTATTAGGTCATCTTTTCAGAGATATTTCTTTACATTAATAGAGAAATAGGATGATCCTGAGTGGGCAAAAAAATCTGTGGGAGTGACATCTGATTTCCTGTTTGTTTTCCCACTTGAATATTATTGAAGGAAGCCTTCCTTCCTTCCTTCCTCCCGTCCTTCCTTCTTCCTTCCTTCCTTCCTTCCTCCCGTCCTTCCTTCCTTCCTCCCGTCCTTCCTTCCTCCCTTCCTTCCTCCCGTCCTTCCTTCCTTCCTTCCTTCCTCCCGTCCTTCCTTCCTTCCTTCCTTCCTCCCGTCCTTCCTACCTTCCTCCCATCCTTCCTTCCTTCCTTCCTTCCTCCCGTCCTTCCTTCCTTCCTCCCGTCCTTCCTTCCTTCCTCCCTCCCGTCCTTCCTTCCTTCCTTTCGTCCTTCCTTCCTTCCTCCCGTCCTTCCTTCCTCCCTCCCTCCCTCCCTCCCTTCCTTCCTCCCTCCCTCCCAAAGAACAACATTGATGACGGTGGAAGGTCTTAAGCATAAAACGTATCAGGAAAGACTTCATGAACTCAATCTGTGTAGTCTGGAAGACAGAAGGAAAAGGGGGGACATGATCGAAACATTTAAATATGTCAAAGGGTTAAATAAGGTTCAGGAGGGAAGTGTTTTTAATAGGAAAGTGAACACAAGAACAAGGGGGCACAATCTGAAGTTAGTTGGGGGAAAGATCAAAAGCAACGTGAGAAAATATTATTTCACTGAAAGAGCGGTAGCTCCTTGGAACAAACTTCCAGCAGACGTGGTTGGTAAATCCACAGTAACTGAATTTAAACATGCCTGGGATAAACATATATCTATTGTAAGATGAAATACAGGAAATAGTATAAGGGCAGACTAGATGGACCATGAGGTCTTTTTCTGCCGTCAGTCTTCTATGTTTCTATGATCACTGTGAAGGATGAACTGACATCTGCTTATCTATCTGTACATTTGTCTATTTTTATTGGACTGAACCAGAAGACGTGGAAATAGCACTGTCATTGTAACAATTTATTTAGAGACCATTTCATGATAAACTGTCTGAGACTCGTTTGCAGAACAGCAGTTGGTCTCTGAGTATGTGTATGATTGCTCTATAAACTTAGTAAAATCAATAATAATAAAATAGTTCTTGTTAGCCTTAGGCTTTCCATTTTATTGATATAAGAACAGGACAGAGGGGAGAAATTATTAACTACAAGAGATATAATCATCATGACTTAATAACTGGTTTTAAGAATAATTAAATTGAATCAAACAGCTCATCTATGTTAGGTGACAATATCTGCTGACCTTGGCTAGTCCTGTGAAGCTAAATGAAGTCAAACCCAGTTAGTTCCTTGATCAGAAACTAATAGAAGGACTATGGTCTTTATTGAGAGGTAAAAAGAAAAATAAATTCTGGTAGAAGGCTAAACTAGACTAAAAGGCTAAACTTGATTACAAAACATCTCTTGTTTTATTGTTTGTATCAGCTACGCTGATAATTTGTCCTAACCCTGCCCACTTTTTGGAGCTAAGTGCAAAGTGAGTTTGGAGATGGCTATAAAAATAAAAGGGAAAGGGAAAAATTTCTGAAATGACAATTTTAAAACTAGGAATACTGATTTTAAAAAACCAGAAAGCAAAGATTAACATTGCTTAAAATAATTTATTTTTTGTTCACAGATGGCATCTGTTCACATCCTCCTCCTCTCCTCCTCCTTCCCCATCCTCCCTTCTTCTCCACTTCCTCCTCCTCCTCCTCCTCTCCCTCCCTCTGTTTAAGGTTAGCATGTCAAGGATTATTGCCATTCTGTGAAAATGTCATTTGAAATGCTACCTTTAAAAAGGGGGGGGGGGGGAAAGAAGGCAGCAGTATAAATCCAAAGTGGAAAAGTACAAAGGATATATTAAAAAAATAAATTGAATAACTGTTATTAATTTCTTTACTGAAAAAAAAAAGAAATGGAATACTGAATTATCTTTCTGGAGTGTGAACACGCTCTTCTTTATTAGGATGACAAAAGAAGAGCAGAATAGATTTAAAACTGCAGGTACATTATTCTTACAGATAGAAACTGTATGGTAAGGACATTTCAGAAAAAGAAATAATGGAACGGTCTGGAGTTTTGTGTATGGCTCAAAAAAAGAAGCTAAATTTTGAAAAGCCAGTTTGAAGTTGCCAGAAAGACATACTTTATGGCAGATGGATGTAAAATGCTATGGTGAGCAGCACTATATTCTTTTGACCATTTCCTCCCAATCTCATGGATCTAAAATGCACAACTTTAGAAATTACTTACTTTCATAGTATGTGTACAGTAGTAGTGGGTTCTAAATTTATTTATTTTTATTTATTTATTTTGTCCAATACACAATGAAGGTTATAGAGGATATACTCGTAGTAAAATATATCAGAGAAAGAATAGAAGATATAGGAATAAAATATATCTCTTTTTTTTTTAATATATTTTATTTATTGATTTTTAACAATTTAAAATCACACAACATAAAACAGTGCATAGTGAAATGTGAATTGTGCCCATCACCCCGACATACACACATTCCCCACCACCAAATTGGGGGTATTTCTTTTTTTAATCCACTTAACCCAAGAGCAATATCTCTGTCTACATATTATAGAGTGATTCTAGTTTATTTCTTGTAGCTTGGTCTCGGATTCTGCTCGTCATATATCGTCTTACCTTGTCCCACCGTCCCATCAGCTGTCCCAAATCAGTTTCATTATCCAAATTTATCCTTTTTTCCATAATTTCAAATTGAATATGATCCACCATGTACCTATACCAATTTTGCATTGTCCATTTTGTCGCATCCTTCCAACCCAAAACTATTACTGCTTGAGCACTTTCTATTGCTGCTTTTTTTATTTCTCTAAATTCTCCCATCGCATTGCTTTTTACTAGTACTGCCATTTCCTTAGTGATTGTCCATTGTATATTTAACATTCCATTGATATCCTCTTTCACTTTTTGCCAAAATTCCTGCACTATCGGGCATTCCCAAAACATATGCATAAACACTCCTTTATCTTGACAACCATGCCAACAATTCCCCCTAACATTCTGCTGAAAATGTACAAATTGAACGGGAGTAAAATACCACTTATGTAATATTTTCCTTCTCATTTCCCTAATTCTTGTATTTTTAATTTTCCTTATATCTTCTACTATATTTTCCATTTCTTGTACCTCTACTAATATCTCATTTTGCCACCATTTAGTCAATCCATCAATCGTGTCCCCATCTGACTGCACTAGCAGTTTGTATATATTAGTTGCTTGCGCCTTTATCCCCTCACTTTTTTCTCTTATTATTTTCTCTAACCCTGTCTCCTCCCGCCATAATACTTCTTTATTCTCCCTTTCATTTAGATATTTACATATTGCATTTATTTGTAGCCACCTTCCCTTACCTAACCACCATTCTATGCGATTTCTACTTGGCCTGCCATCCTTCTCGTATAACTGTTCTATCTTAGTTATCCCTCTTCCCTTCAACTCTCCTATAACCCTATTTAAGTTAATTTCGTTTTCTCTATTTATTACATAAAGCGATGACAGTTTAGATTTATATAATCCTATTTTCCCTTGCCATTTTTTCCAAATTTCCATAGTCCCTTTCATTGGGCCTATTAATTTTCCTATATCTCTCCTATTCCACTTCCTAAAAATTAATTCTCTATTATTCATCCCGTTTATCTGTTTTTCCAATTTCGCCCATTTATTTTCACTTAATTGCAACTCCATTAACCTTTCCATTTGAAAAGCTTCCCTATACAGCTCCAAACATGGAACACCCCATCCCCCCTCTTTTTCATTCGCAATTAACCACTTTTTTCTTATTCTTGGTCTCTTATCTTCTTCAATCCAATAATTTAATTTTTTGTCCCACTCTTTAACCTTACATACCGATAACCCCCCCGACAGCACCTGAAATAGGTACATCATCTTGGGAGCTATCATCATTTTTAAAGCTCTTATTTTAGAGAGTCTCCTTAGCTTTTTATCTTTCCAGCTCCTCATCTGTTTCAACATTTTCCTCCATGTTATTCTATAATTAATCTCTTCCATTTTCACTGGGTTTTTTAATAACCAAATTCCCAAATATTTTATTTTTTTAAGTCCTAATTTCAACCCTGATTCTTTCCTAATTTCTATCTGTTCTCTCGGATCTGTATTTAAACACATAATCTCTGATTTTTCCATATTAACCGACAGTCCCGATTCCTGCTTAAACTCTTGTAAAATATTTATTATACCTTTAATCATCTCCATTGGGGTCTGGGTCAATATAATTGCATCATCTGCAAATAAATTTATTTTCATTTCTAATTCCCCTATTCTATATCCTGCCCAAGTGTTATCTTGTCTTATCTTATTAGCTAAGATCTCTATTGCTATTACGAATAATTTTGGAGACAGAGGGCATCCCTGCTTGGTGCCGTTTAATATTTTAATACTCTGCGTTCTTTGTCCATTCACTCTTATATATGCTTCATTTCCTTTATAAATCTCTTTTATAGTTTCACAAAATTTTTCCCCCATATTTAATTTGTTACATAATTTATATAAGTAACTATGGTTAACTTTATCGAACGCTTTATAAACATCTAATTTCAAAATTCCCAATTTCCTTTTAGTAGCGGTAGCATGGTGCATCACATTCATTACATTTCTAATTGGTTCACTTATTTTCCTTCCCTTCACGAATCCATATTGATCCTCTTCAATTATTTTTGGTAAAATATTTTCTAATCTATTTGCCAGTATTTTCATAAATATTTTATAATCCTGATTTGCCAAACTGATCGGACGGTAAGACCCAGGCTCTCTTAAATCTCGACCCATCTTCGGAATGGTAACAATTTCTGAAAGCTTCCATGTCTGCGGGATATCACGATTTGACAATATATTATTAAACAATTTCCCCAAATGCGGCAGCAAAACATTCACATAAGTTTTATAGAATTCCCCTGTAAACCCATCTGGGCCCGGTGCTTTGGCTTGTTTTAACCCTTTAATTACTCTAGCAATTTCATCTTGTGTAATTTCTGCATTCAAAATTTGTTTGTCTTCTTCACTTACTATTTTCCCAACCTTGAGGACTTCTATCTTCACTTGCTCCTCTTTATACAAATCTTCATAATATTTCCTCATTATCTCCTCTAACTGGTCATTACCATATCTAACCACTCCACTGGTGTCCCTCAATGCTAAAATACATGATTTTTCTTTCCTCTTCTTCAGATATCTCGCCATTTGCTGCATTGATCTTGTCCCCCAACTCTGTATTTTTTGTCGCATCGCCATTCTCATCTTATTCCATTTAATCTCATCATACACCATCAACTGTTTCTTTTTCAATTTCAGTAAACTATTCCAATCTCTACTTTTCGTCATTCTTAACTGCTCTTGTATCAAATCTATTTCCCTTATCTTCCTTTCCCTCTCTCTACCCCACCTCTTCCTAATATCTGCTTCCATACATATACATTGTCCCCTCATGAAGGCCTTACATGCATCCCATACAATTGATTGTTTAATACCACCCACATCATTAATTCTAAAATATTCTGATAACTCTGTTTGCAATTTCTCTTTATCTTGTTCCCTAGCAGTTACAACTGCATTATATCTCCAAATTTTTTGATTTCGTTCCTGACCTATTTCCAATTCTGCCAATAGTGGGGCATGATCTGATATCCATATACTTTTAATGTCTACTTTTTTAACTTGTATATTACCTCCCCTGTTCATTAATATGTAGTCTATGCAGCTAAATGTGTGATATCTTGCTGAATAATATGTAGCTCTGTTTAAAATATCTGCATGTAGATCCACCATATTAAGTCTATTTAAATGTAACATCCTGCTATTTGCATTCCCATTTGTTAATTGCATATTAAAATCTCCTGCCAAAAAAGTTGAGCCCTCCTTAAAATTGTCTAACTTCTTCTTAGTATTTATTATAAATTGTTTTGTTTTCCCATTTGGGGCATAAATTGCTGCTAATGTCAACTTCTTTTGATTTATTTTCCCTTTAACAAATATCCACCTTCCTTCTCTGTCTTTCTGAATTCCCACCTCTTCAAAATTAACCCTCTGATGAATCAGAATCGCTGTGCCTCGACTATTTTGCGTTCCTCTTGACTCAAACACCCATTTCCAATTTCTATCATTAATCAAGTTATCCCTTCCTCCCCTTCTTTTATGTGTTTCTGTCAAAATCATAATATCCACCTTATATTGTTTAGCCATCCTTAATATCCTAAAACGTTTCAAATCCGATCCCAAACCATTCACATTTAAAACCATTATCTTACACTCCGTCATAATATACCAAAAACACCCTTTTCCCCTCTTGTTTTGCCCTTGGTTTATATTTTTCCCTTTTCTTTACCCCTATTACCCCCCCAACGTGCCTCCCCCTGTGCTCCCCCCACTGAGAGGGGAGAAGACAAGAAAAAACCTTGCCCATACCTGAGGCACATTATCTGGATTGCGTTCCCCCTCAAACTAGCTCCTCTTTCGACCCTTTTTAATTTTATAAAAGAGAAATTTTCTCCCCCCCTCCTTTCTCCTTTAAATAATTCCTTCTTTAATTTCTTCTTTAATTTTAAATTCTTAAACCCCCTTTTTCTCCCCCTTAGACTTCCCCCACTGAATGACAGATATACAGGAATCCCAAGGCATCCCCAAGAAAAATAATAATAATAACAACAATAATAGTAATAGTAATAGTAACAATTCTTTTCCTTTTCCCTTTTTTTTTTCCTTCCCCCCCCCCCCCACAACAAGACAAGGGACCAAACACCATCACTTTCTGGCTCTCTTCTCACGCTGAGCCCGTGTTCTTCTCTGCTCCTTTCTGATGGCCTCCACCTGCCCGCTTAACTCCTTCAGCTGCTCTTCCCTTCGTCTTTCCTCCTCATCTGGGGTACTCCGACCGTCAAAAGCCTCTTCTTCTTCATATGCTAGTGCTCCAGTTTCATCAAACTTAATCCCCAGTTGATCCAGTAAAGCCTTTCCCTCCTCCAATGAACGTGCTCTGTACATTTTATTGTCCTGGAACACCAAGATGGCCACTGGGTAGCCCCAGCTAAATCTGGTTCCACTTTGATATAGCCAGCTTGCAATTGGTTTCAACACAGCTCTCGCTCTCAGGGTTTCCCAGGAAAGATCCCTCAGAACCCTTATCTCATTTCCGTCTTGTTTAAGGCTCGTAGAAGTCTTCAAAGTTTTATAAATCATCTCTGCTTTTTTTTCACTAAGGAAAGCGATGATCACATCTCTCTGTCTGCCGTCTCTCCTGGGGGCTGCCCAATGAACACGCAACATCTCCTCCACGCTGACCTGCACGCCTGTCTGTTTATTTAACCAAGCACAGACAGCTTCTGTTAACTTAAATTCAGAGGGCAAATCCATTCTGAACCCTCGTAAACGCAAATTCCTCCTTCTCTGTCTGTCCTCCAAATTTGCGATTCTGTCATTTATTTGTCTTATTTTTCCATCGTAATCCATCACTTGTTTCTCAACTTTCAGTATCTTTCCAGCAGAAGAATCCCCTTCCTTTTTAATTTGTTTAACTTCTAAATCCATCTGTTCCATTTTCTCAACTTTGTTGAACCTCTGTTCAAACCCGCTGCAAATCTCCAGCAGCTTATCTAACTTTTGTTCAATGTTAGCCAGACTAGAGAGGTCTTCTTTTTCTTGAAATCATAAATCTTCAAACTCACTTTGATGCCGACAGATTCTTGTTTCTTCCTATATTTTTCTAAGGAAGATTTATAGTCTTTTTAAGAGGGAGAAAACTCTTTACATTTTATATTTGTTCGGAGCCAGAGGTGAAATGCCTAGAAAGCAATTCGGCACATGCGCAATCTCAGGAATAAAATATATCAATGAAAGAATAGAGAAAGGATATAGGAATAGAAGAAAATATATAGGAGATATAGGAGAGACAATAGGACAAAGTACAGAAGGCACACTAGTGCACTTAAGCACGCTCCTTACTGACCTCTTAGGAATCTGGAGAGGTCAACCGTGGAAAGTCTAAGGGTAAAATGTTGGGGGTTAGAGGATGACACTACGGAGTCCGGTAATGAGTTCCATGCTTCGACAACTTGATTACTAAAGTCGTATTTTTTACAGTCAAGTTTGGAGCGGTTAATATTAAGTTTGAATCTGTTGTGTGATCTTGTGTTGTTGTGGTTGAAGCTGAAGTAATCATTGACAGGCAGAACATTGCAGCATATGATTATGTGGGCAATACTTAGATCATGTTTAAGGCATCATAGTTCTAAGCTTTCTAGACCCAAGATTGTAAGTCTAGTTTCATAGGGTATTCTGTTTCGAGTGAAGGAGTGAAGGTCTCTTCTGGTGAAGTATCTTTGGACATTTTCGAGGGTGTTAATGTCCAAGATGTGGTATAGGTTCCAAACAGATGAGCTGTATTCAAAGATGGGTCTGGCAAAAGTTTTGTAAGCTCTAGTAAGTAGTGTGAGATTGTTGGAGCAGAAGCTACATAGGATTAGGTTAACAACTCTTGAAGCCTTCTTGGCGATGTTGTTGCAGTGGGCTTTGGCACTTAGGTCTTTTGTTATTAGTATTCCAAGGTCTTTAGCCGAGTGGGGGTTATCTGTTGCTACTGGTTTGCACACACTCTTGTGCACGTGCAATACTTCTGCTCATGTGCAGAAGCAGCCTGGGTAGGTGGGCAGAGTCTCCCATCACTGCCACTATAGTTAGTCAAACCAGGCTGAACCAGGAGCAACCCACTTCTGGTGTACAGAAATACATCTTGAATTAGGACCAGGTGTTGCTTTCCTATGATATTGTTGTGACCCTCCAGTAGCCCATGCAGCTGGTAGTGGATGCTGTCTAAGAGGCGATGTGGTGATGTGCCAGCTGCCTATGCAACTGGTACCTGAATCGGACAGAGTGGAGGCTGGCGAGGATCAGAGGCAGAGGTTCAGCCAGGGCCTTCAGAACCTACAGCACCTCATATCAGTGATGATATAGTCCATAGCTGGAGCAGAAGAGGTATTTTCCTCCCTATTAAAGAGAGTATTGGACAATTTTAATTGCAATTATTTCAGTTGCAATCTGCAGCACAAAACACCGGAAAGTATACATTTAAGCAAACAACTGTTATGATTTATATATGCAGTAATTTTGGAAGCACAAATTGACCAGATTTAATTTCATCTGAAAATTCTATCTAAAAATAGAGCTGTGAATAATAAAAAAAGAGGTAATAAAACATATCTCTCCTAGTGGATTCAAACATGAAGCCACTCTTCTTCATATGTGAATTATGCCATCTATCATCCAAAACCATGAACCTCAATATTCTTAAAATTAATATCCTAATATCCCTAATATTTTCACTGCAGGAAAAAAATATATTGTAAAGGGAAAAATGAGACAGATGAACTGACAGATAAGGAAGTGCAAAGTAAAGCAGATTTTATTTTAAAAAATTGATATTTTGAGATATTTTGAAATGGATATGTTGAAGTCTCAAAAAGGAAAAGGATAATGCTTGTGTGCTTCAAATCTCTAAAGTATTGTCACACAGAAGAAATCTAAGAGTGCAAAAGAAGAAATGAGTATAAAATACAGAAAATTTAGATTCCAGTTGAAAACTAAGAAAAAGAAGTTGTGGGTTTTCCTCATTGTATAAGAAAGATAACGGTCATAAATATTTTAATTTTGATTCCTACATGGATCAGGGATCTGGAGATGGTGGCTTAGATGATGTCTTCCAACTGCATGAATTCAAAACACACACCAAAGCAATATTCAGATCAAATCCAAGGCAGCAAAGATATTCAGAGATTACAAATAATCCATCACAGAGGTTCATTATTTGACTGTCAATGTTCTATAAATTGGATAGAAACTGAAAAGAACAAATGAAGCCATATTCATTATTCATGTCTTGGGGACTGCCAAATAGATATAATTACAAATAGGAGGCAGAGAGCAACCATGGTGATACATAGACCTAATACTTGACTTGCAAGCATTATTGGAACCAGAGCTTTCTTTGCTAAGTGATGTATGTGTTAAGTACGCCATGGCTAATTCTGTGGTTCTTAAGCAAATCTTCTGATCATCAAGTGAATCTGGCATTGAATTAGCTTAATGGATGTTCCTGGGAAGCAGAGGTGGGTTTCAGCAGGTTTTGACCAGTTCTGGAGAACCAGTAGCAGAAACTTTGAGTAGCTCGGGAACCAGTAAATACAACCTCTGATTGGTCCCACCCCCATCTATTCTCTGCCTCTGTTGAGGGATTTTGCAGACCCAACGAATTTGTCTTGGTGCATATGCTCTCAGCGTACATAAAAGAAAAAGATACATTTGTCAAGAATCATGTGGTACAACCCTTAATGATTGTCATAGGGTTCAAATAAGCAATGAAGTAGCAATCAATATTAATAAAAATCTTAGGATACAAGCAACAAGCAATAATAATCTGGTCCTGAGCTATACACGGCTTTATCTGCTCATCTGCCTGGATTCCACACTGTATATCAGAGATTAATATAATTGAGTGGATCCAGAGGTATTTCACGAGAAGAGTACTCCACTACTCACAATAGAATCCCTTATGCCACCAGGCTTGAAATTTGGGGCTTGCACAATCTGGAACTGTACCACCTACAATCTCATCTAAGCATAGTACACAAAATTGTCTGCAATTTCACCTGTCAATGACTTCTTCAGCTTCAACTTCAATAATATACAGGCAAACAATTGATACAAACTCAAGGTAAATCACTCCAAACTCGATTGTAGAAAATACGACTTTAGCAACAGAGTGGTCAGTGCCTGGAATGCTCTACCTGACTCCATTGTTACATTCTCAAATCCTCACAGCTTTCACCTCGAACTGTTTACAGTGGACCTCATGCCATACAGTGGACCTCATACTTCCCTCCTAAGGGGTCAGTAGTGTGCCTACTGCTCCAATTTATTTGAATTCATTTCCTTCATTCAGGTCCATGTTCATATTTCCCAAAGACCAAAAAGATCACACAGGGTTGGCCTCCTCCAGGTTCCGTCAAGTAAGCAATGCAGGTTGGCAGGGCCATGGGGGAAGGCCTTCTCTGTGGCTGCTCTATGGAACCTGCTCCCCCCCCTGATGTCCATACTACTCCCACCCCGCTGGCCTTTCGAAAGGCTACGAAGACCTGGCTTTGCCAGCAGGCCTGAGGACCATGAAACTGACATCTACCATGGTCAAATTATACTGAATGGTATGCATATGTGTTGACTGGATTGATTGAGTTGTGAGTTTTTAACTGGGGTTTGTTTGTTTGTTTATTTGTTTATTTGTTTATTTGTTTATTTGTTTATTTGTTTATTTGTTTATTTGTTTATTTGTTTATTTGTTTATTTGTTTATTTGTTTATTTGTTTATTTGTTTATTTGTTTATTTGTTTATTTGTTTATTTGTTTATTTGTTTATTTGTTTATTTGTTTATTTGTTTATTTGTTTATTTGTTTATTTGTTTATTTGTTTATTTATTTGTTTGTTTGTTTGTTTGTTTGTTTATTTATTTATTTATTTATTTATTTAATTTGATTTGATTTGTATGCCGCCCCTCTCCGGAGACTCGGAGCGGCTAACAGCAACAATAAAACAGTGTACAATAGTAATCTAATATTAAAAACGATTAAAAACTGATTAATATAAAAACCAAACATACATACATACATACCACGCATAGAATTGTAAAGGCCTAGAGGGAAAGAGGATCTCAATTTCCCCATGCCTGATGGCAGAGGTGGGTTTTAAGTAGCTTGCGAAAGGCAAGGAGGGTGGGGGCAATTCTAATCTCTGGGGGGAGTTGGTTCCAGAGAGCCGGGGCTGCCACAGAGAAGGCTCTTCCCTTGGGTCCCACCAAGCGACATTGTTTAGTTGACGGGACCCGAAGAAGATCCACTCTGTGGGACTTAACTGGTCGCTGGGATTCGTGCAGCAGAAGGCGGTCCCTGAGATAATAGTTTTAGATTTTCATATTTGACTTATTTTGATTGTGTTTGTATCTTTTATATTGTTGTAAGGCACACTGAGTCCTTCAGGATTCGGTGGCATAGAAGTTGAATTAATTAATTAAATAATTAAATAAATAAAATATTTATACCTGCTATCTTGTACATGTTTGACAAACTAATAAATAAAATAAACAAGTAAATACATTTGTATTGAAATGACAGCTATAAGAACTGATTTCTGAAGTTAACTTTTGTTTTCAAAAAATGTGCCATAAAAGTGCTTCCCCTGAAAGAATGAAGTATTGTTATCCCCTCAGTGATCACACAGCAGGAGAACAGAGTAGCTACATTGAAAAAGTTACTTTTAGCTCTTTTGGGGCATCTCCAGTAGAGCTTGAAATATGTAGCTGCTGTTTGAAGGAGAATATTAACAGAAAAGGAAAAACTCCAAAAATTGTTGGTAAAATGGAAATGACAAGCTGGGACTTCTTCCGTGCTTTTAAAAATTTATTTGATTGAGAAAACATATGTGGCTGCCCAACTTACTCTCAGCTTACGAAAGTAAAAATATCTCATATAAAAAAACAATTAAAAAATTAAAACCCTCCCTCACCTTCCTGGGGACAACAATAGGGGAATAAGCAACTGGATGGGCTCCAACCCACTCTGGGTTCCCCCAACCTTTTGTCAAAAGGCCTTGCAAAAGAGGGTCAAAGTGTGGATGATTTTATTTCTAGGGGGATGATATTACACAAGGAAGGAGCTATCACAAAGTACCTGTATTGCAATATACCTTTTATATTGCAAAATTGCCTGCTTCTCCAATCTGGTAGATAAGACCAGGAGAAGATAGCCCTTTTATTAGATTAGATTAGATTAGATTAGATTAGATTAGATTAGATTAGATTAGATTAGATTAGATTAGATTAGATTAGATTAGATTAGATTAGATTAGATTAGATTAGATTAGATTAGATTAGATTAGATTAGATTAGATTAGATTAGATTAGATTAGATTAGATTAGATTAGATTAGATTAGATTAGATTAGATTAGATTAGATTAGATTAGATTAGATTAGATTAGATTAGATTAGATTAGATTAGATTAGATTAGATTAGATTAGATTAGATTAGATTAGATTAGATTTATTGGATTTATATGTCGCCCCTCTCTGCAAACTCGGGGCGGCTCATAACAATAATAAAATAACAGTACATAATAACAAATCCAATGCCCACCAATCTAATTACAATTTAAAATGAGTAATTTCATAAAACAATCCCAATATATATAAAAAACAGGCACACAGTCAATCAATCAACAAAACAACATGGGCAAGGGGGAGATGTTTTAGTTCCCCCATGCCTGACGGCAGAGGTGGGTCTTAAGGAGTTTACGAAAGGCAGGGAGGGTGGGGGCAATCCTAATCTCAGGGGGGAGCTGGTTCCAGAGGGTCGGGGCCCCCACAGAGAAGGCTCTTCCCCTGGACTAAACAATGACATTGTTTAGTCGACGGGACCCGAAGAAGGCCGACTCTGTGGGACCTAACCGGTCGCTGGGATTTGTGCGGCAGGAGGCGGTCCCGAAGATATTCTGGTCCAATGCCATGAAGAGCTTTAAAGGTCATAACCAACACTTTGAATTGTGACCGGAAACTGATCGGCAACCAATGCAGACTGCGGAGTGTTGGAGTAATATGGGCATACTTAGAGAAGCCCATAATTGCTCTCTCAGCTGCATTCTGCACGATCTGAAGTTTCCGAACACTTTTCAAAGGTAGCCCCATGTAGAGAGCGTTACAGTAGTCGAGCCTCGAGGTGATGAGGGCATGAGTGACTGTGAGAAATGACTCCCGGTCCAAATATTATTGAAAACAGTTCTGTCTAGAGAATTATGGGGGGGAACAGTGGTTTTACGGGGTACCAAGAAATTTCCAGTTCCAACTGCCTTCTTAAAAACAATCCAAAAGTACTGAACTTTTTTCCCCTCCTATTCCCAAATTATTCAGACATTTAACAAAATCACTGCTATTCTTTTACTACCCTAAACGTTGTGGAAATAATTGAACATTATTCTTTCTTTGACCTCTTTTTCTCCTTTAAAGAACACTTTAAATGTGTCTGGCACAAAGTAAGGCATTGTTTAGCAATGTTGGAAATCTAATGCTGAGCTTGAAATAGTAATTTATAGCACAAAGACTCTATTGTCTCTTAATTTCCCTATATTGCTTTTAGAAGTCTCTATATCATCTTTTCAATACCAAAAAACAGGAGATTAGAAAATAAATTCATAAACAATGAATGCATACATTATGGTGTGATAGTGTTCCGTGAGAGGTAGAGTCTTTCCAGTTGAGATCAATTCACTACACCAACATATCCATATTGTTATATTTATTTATTTGCATATTTATTTCATAGCAAAATCAAAATGACTTCCCATTGTTATCTTCTAGCTACTGTAGAATGTCGTTTCAACTTCTCAATATAATCTATAGCAATGATGGCAAACCTTTTTTTGCCGTGGCGTGCCAATAGCTGGGATAGTGTGTAGAGGGTTGCGCATGTGTCTGCCCACACCAATATTGCAATGCACCCCACCCTCCACACATGCGCACCCCTATGCATGTGCATGCAACACAACTATTGCACAACTATGCATGTGCATGCAACATAACCATTGCACATGAACACACCTGTTGTGGGCCTGGATAGTCTCCTGCACCAACTTGGAACCCAAAACATGGTGGGCAGCTAGTTCCAGCCAGTCATTCCCTTGCACCTGCCTGCCTGGCTGTTATGGTCAGGAAAGGCCCCGATGCTTCACTGCCCAGGATTCATGTTGGAGTCTGTTTGTGCTGGCAAAGTGATGCTGCCCTCTTTGCTCTTCTTCCTTCTCCTACCAGCCTCACCTACTTATCCTGCAAGAGAGTTGCAGATACCTTATCCTTGGGGTGCTATCTGAGCCAAGAAATAATGGATTGAAACTGATCCAGGAGAGATTCAACCTTTTTACACTGGAAAGCAGCTACCAGAGACTTATAAAGGGAAAGTGTTTCAACTTCAAGGGGTTTGGGAAAGAGAGGGGATCACCGTTCCTTCCTTTCTTAGCACAAAGAAAGTCTTAGCACAAAACTTAGCACATAGTGATGCTGCATTTTTTGCTCTTCTTCCTTCTCCTACCAGCCTCACTTCCTTATCCTGCAAGAGAGTTGCAGCTACCTTATCATAGAAACAGAGAAACAGAGAAGACTGATGGCAGAAAAAGACCTCATGGTCCATCTAGTCTGTCCTTATACTATTTCCTGTATTTTATCTTACAATGGATATATGTTTATCCCAGGCATGTTTAAATTCAGTTACTGTGGATTTACCAACCACGTCTGCTGGAAGTTTGTTCCAAGGATCTACTACTCTTTCAGTAAAATAATATTTTCTCACGTTGCCTTTGATCTTTCCCCCAACTAACTTCAGATAGTGTTCCCTTGTTCTTATGTTCACTTTCCTATTAAAAACACTTCCCTCCTGAATCTTATTTAACCCTTTAACATATTTAAATGTTTCGATCATGTCCCCCTTTTTCCTTCTGTCCTCCAGACTATACAGATTGAGTTCATGATACGTTTTATGCTTAAGACCTTCCACCATTCCTGTAGCCTGTCTTTGGACCCGTTCAATTTTGCCAATATCTTTTTGTAGGTGAGGTCTCCACCTTGGGGTGCTTTCTGAGCCAAGAAATAATGGATGGAAACTGATCCAGGAGAGATTCAACCTTTCTACACTGGAAAGCAGCTACCAGAGACTTATAAAGGGAAAGTGTTTCAACTTCAAGGGGTTTGGGGAAAGAGAGGGGATCACCGTTCCTTCCTTTCTTGGCTGTGAAGTCTTAGCACAAAACTTTCGATGAGCACTGTAATTGAAAGCCGGAAGCCAGATGGGCAATGTTCTGCCTTGATATTTCCAGCTGAAGCAACCATTTGGCTCCACCCTGCCTTGGCCAGCGATGGGTGCAGGAGATGTGGCCCTACTATGCCAACATACCACCTACCTCCACTGGTCCAACCACCTTGCTCCAACTGTCTCCTGAGACCTTTGCACAGGAAGGCAGATCTAGGAGGAAAGGAGGTGTCTGTTCCAGGGGTGCCAGGCAAAGGGGGCAAGAGGGGGCAAGAGGGGGCTTCACTTGCAGAGCCCAGCCGTGCCTCTGGGAGAGTCTTGTTTCTTTGCATGTGAAAGTAGCCAAAAGTGCTTGCTTAGCTCACAAATGAAATGGAATGCTTGTATGTCTATGTTTCTGTGTCTGTGTTTTTTACATTTACACTTCTGCAACCTCAATTATTTTCCTTTTGGGAAAGGAGACTTTTAAAGCCAAATAGTACATACAGCTTGTTCACATGTACTATATATATACATTTATGGTTCATTCAATTTTCCTTCTTGTACTCCAAAATGGAGCAAGAAAAAAATGTTATACAGGAAGGGGAAGGGCAGCAATTACCAACCACTCATTCTAATTTTCCTCTAACAGTCTTAATAACATTTCCATGTGGACTATTAATAGACAGGATCTTTCATTTTTATCATTTCAAGAATATGTATTGCTAAAGCTGAACAGGATTCTATTTATTTTGTTTCCAACCAATGGAACATATAAAATTTTGAATGGGAAGAATAAAAATAAATAAATTTAGAATGAAAATAAATAAATAAATATAGTATATATTAGAAATCAATCCTTGTCTATCCATAAGCAAGATAATTCTCTGAGACTTGAATTGGGAAAAGCTGATTAAGTTCAAAAAATTGAGCTGAATCCAGCTAGGGGCTGCTATGTCAAACATTTTCTGTCCCTGATGCATCTCTAAGGATGATACAGATGGGTAGCAAACTATGAGCAGAAGAAGTGGATATATTCAGGAAGAGAGAAGTTCCCTGAAGATGGGATCTAGCACAAGTCTAAAAACTCAAAAGACTAATTGCACCGGAGGCGGAATAAGAACACGGACACCAAGAGCTGGGTTTAAATGGGTCACTTTATTAAAGTTAAATGAACATTAACTGATTATCGACCAATAACCAGGACCTGCAGAGACCAATAACAATTTGGGGCAGAAGTAATTCACGAATAACCTTCCTGGGCAACTAAGGGTGTAGCTCCTTGTTGAACAAGATGAAGGTACCATGCCTTCACCTGGTTCCTGGCCACACCTTGGTGTGTGGGAGGGCTCATCATCCAATCCCCTTCGGGTTATTGGGATAGGTGAGTCCCAAGGGCACTCCCTCTCCAATTGCCCTGGCTGCATGGTACCTGGAGCTCCTGGAGAGAGATTGCCCATCATCTTCCAAAATATTATTATTATTATTATTATTATTATTATTATTATTATTATTTATTAGATTTGTATGCTGCCCCTCTCTGAAGACTTTAGATGCCCTAAAGGAGAACACATAGTTGCTACGACTGCCCTTTTCCGTCCCTAACCTGCCAACGCCAGTGACCAAAGGGAAGCCAATCATCAATTTTTTACTAAATGCACTACACCCCCTAACCAGTCCATCCTCACTCTCCGGTGAAAAAACGATCACCGCTAAAACGCTGAGACCACAAAAAATTCCTATTTGGCCCCATTGGGTGACCCCTTCCAGGCACAATGTAAGATAGGGAGAGCGGGTGTCCGTTTCTTATTGAGCCAGGGGCGAGAGGAAGAATGCCTGTGTACAGCCCTCTTTATAGGGCTCACCCCGGCATGCCCTGGGCCGGCGAAGGCTATGTGCAAAAAGTGCAACGATCTCTTGAGACTAGTTTTTAAGAAGATGTTAGATGTTGTCAGAAGTGGTGTAGAGTCTCCTGCCCAAGCAGGGAGTTGGATTAGAAGACCTCCAAGGTCCCTTCCAACTCTGTTGTTGTTGTTGGGTTTGTTGTTATTGTTGTTGTTGTTGTTGTTATTATTATTATTATTATTGTTGTTGTTGTTGTTGTTATTTCATAAAAACATATGGTGGCCTCCACAGACTAGGACCACCTGATCTAGTTCTGTGATGTTATCATGACATCACCAGCATGTTGCTACCAGTTCGGGCAAACTGATCCAAATGGGGAAGAACCCACCTCTGTGCTGCACTCTTCTCAATTATGAGTGAGTTGATGAAATGCTTAGGTCAGTGATGGCAAACCTTTTTTCCCTTAGGTGCTGAAAGTGCATGTGCACACACTATTGTGCTTGCACGAGTGCCCATACCCATAATTCAATGCCTGGGGAAGGTGAAAATTGCTTCTCCTGCCCCCCTGGAGGCCATCTGTAGGCCAGAAACAGCCCATTTACAAACTTCTGGTGGGCCCTGTAGGCCCATTTTTCACCCTCTCCAGGTTTCGGAGGCCCTCCAGCAGCCAAAAATGCCCTCCCAGAGCCTCTGTATGAGCCAAAAATCAGCTGGTCATTACGCACATGCATGCTGGAGTTTAGCTAGGGCAACGGCTCGCGTGCTAGAAGATATGGCTCCGCATGCCACCTGTGGCACCCCGTGCCATAGGTTCGCCATCACTGGCTTAGATCTATCAGTGCTTTCTCGTCTATTAACTGCTGAGCCAAGAAAGTTGTAAAATGGAGCAAAAATCACTTAACAAATGTCTTTCTTAACAACTCTTTTGTGCTTTTGGCTCAGTTATGGTCATAAATTATTATTATTATTATTATTATTATTATTATTATTATTATTATTATTATTGTTGTTGTTGTTGTTGTTGTTGTTGTTGTTGTTGTTATTGTTGATGATGATGATAATAATAATAATAATAATAACAACAATAATAATATGATGATGATGATGATGATGATGATGATGATGATTTGTAAGCCGCCCTTCTCCTGCGGCTCACAACAACAAAACAGTACAAATCCAATGATTAAAAACAATTTAAAACCCTTAATGTATATTAAAAAACAGTCATACATCTCAGACAAACCATACATAAAATGGAAACGGCCCAGGGGAATCAATTTCCTCATGCCTGATGGCAGAGGTGGGTTTTAAGGAGTTTGCGAAAGACAAGGAGTGTGGGGCATTACCTATGTTTAATTATTTAAATTCAAGGCTTACTCCTCCCATTTTTCCAAAGTGGGATAAATAGCAAACACTTGATGTCCTGAAGCTTAAACAGTTGTGTATGTTTACACAGTGGCCATTTCTGTCAGGACTCTCTGCTTTATACTCTGTCAGCTTCTGTCCATTCTCTGTAAAAGAATTTACAGAGATTCTCATCTTTTGCCTCTATGTTTATTTTTTGACATACTTATCTCAACTTTAGGGTATAAAATTAATGACAAGGTACATTCTTGATTCTACCTTCTATCCACGTTTTCTGCCCCATCCTTCTTCAAGTGCACTCACCATAGCATGGAAAGCAGGCTTTTCTCATAATCTTATGCACAATTGAGTTTTAAGTAGATAGGTTGGGTAATACACTAAATAAATAAAACACAGTGAAGATAGAATCATCATAATCCCATTTTATACTTTTGCATGTAATTTGTTTCCTGAAGCCTTGCCCTCCATTTCTATCCACAGTTCTTGCTGAATGTTGATATAAGCACTTGTGACTGTGGAATAGTTGTATATATGTGTTAAAATGAGAATTCAAGGGAGAAGGAGAAGAAAGACTGACCATTTCAGACTTATTTTTAAGGTAGGGTGGTGGTTTAGCTGTTCTCCTAATGACTTGAATTTATGAGTTACAGTTTCCATGGAAACAGGACCAATATTAAAGATTAAAGTATTAAAGATGTTGCTTTGTTATAGAAGTGAGCTTTGCACAGCCTACTGTGATCTAAGATAAATTGAAAATCCAGTTTGCTGTACTGTGTACCTTAGCACAAAGGATGGCTTTCTTCCCACTCTAGTTCCACACGGTAAACAAATACAAGTGTTTAAATATGGTATTAGTTTTTAGAGGACAGTGAGCTTAAGTCTCAGAATCCGAACTGAATTGTTTGAATAATTTCATTCCCAGCCTCGCATTCTCTTTGAAAACCACTCTAAGAAAATGTCATAACAATTCAAAAATACTATATATATTCACAGTAGTGAGAATCTTATAGGCACAAAGATGGAAAGATTACACTAATTCCCACAATCAGAGTTGGTAAAGATGGTGAAACTGACTATTTTAATAAAAGAGAAGAATTTATTTAGGGAGGGGGAGGAGGAAGAGGAAAAAGAGGAGGTTGTTCTGGATTTTTTGCTTGAAAGTTTAAAAATATGTAATTTTGATGATTAGAATGAGCTTATTGTTATAGGAATGAATTGAAAGCAAAAGGCATGTCTGTCTACCTGTCTTTCTATTTACAATTTTTTCCTTTTCTTAGCTTTCTGTCTCATTTTGTATTTTTATTTATAACCAATTTTAATAAAATATCTTTAAAACTATCTTCAATCCTCTCCCTGTCATAGGGCTATTTGTTGGGCTATTCATCTCGTAGGAAAATGGAGAACATTTTACCATTCCGCCTTCTGCTGCACGAATCCCCACGACCAGTTAGGTCCCACAGAGTGGGTCTTCTCCGGGTCCCATCAACTAAACATTGCTGCTTGGCAGGACCCAGGGGAAGAGCCTTCTCTGTGGTGGCCCCGGCCCTCTGGAACCAACTCCCCCCAGAGGTTAGAATTTCCCCCACCCTCCTTGCCTTTCGTAAGCTACTTAAAACCCACCTCTGCTGCCAGGCATGGGGGAATTGAGATACTCTTTCCCCCTAGGCCTTTACAATTTTATGCATGGTATGTCTGGCTTTTATATTAATGGGTTTTTAATCGTTTTTATTATTGGATTATTATTGTATGCTGTCTTATTATTGCTGTTAGCCGCCCCGAGTCTCCGGAGAGGGGTGGCATACAAATCCAATGAATAAATAAATAAAATAAATAAATAAATAAGGTTATTTTGGATATTGTGGAATTCTGAAGGATATGTAGTCTCAAAACATTTGCGGGGGGAAATGCTATTCTCAGTTTATAAATTAATTTCTGGATAGTTTTGGAAAGTTAAGCGTTGAATTGAACCCCCTTTCCTAAAGACTTAAAGGCAGAAAAATAGAGTACAAAATGTTTCACTAAAATAATTCAGTTAATTCAGGGGAAAAAGCAAGTTCTGTCTGGGTCCTGAAGATAGCAGAGTAGCTGCTAGGTAAATCTCCCAAGCCTGTAATTTAAAAATAAATGCCACTGAACTCATACGACTGGTGTTCAAACAACCATGAATAGGATCAAGCAGTGAGAGTGAATATCTAGAAATAATTTAAAATTGTTGGGTGCATAATGCAGAATTGAGCTGAAGCAATGATAGAAAGCCATTCCCTTCATTCGAAAAAAATCTAGGAGCAATAATGTGCAACTTTGAAAGGTGTGAGTCTAAAGGCAGCTCTGAAAATTTGACCATGCTTTACAGAAGACCAATATGAAAATGATCCCTTAAAAATATGAATTCCTTTCCTTGACCTTATTTCTTGAAGTGGACTTTAACTGGTTTTTCCCCCTATCAGAATCATCGCTGGTGATGTCACTATCAGAATCAAGTGCTAAAAAAAGGAAACACAAAGGAAAGGAAAATGCTGCCCCCACGGGGAGGGGGAGGATGCAGTGGGGTAGTAAGTACTATTTATTGAATACGTAATAGTTTTTTTATTGTCTTTCCTTCTCTAGTACCTTAGTATGATCCTTAATTACTTTTAAACTAGGAAATATTTAAATAGTATGTTTTTACCCATAAAAACATTAATTAATTAATCATGTTAATCATTATCTAGAACTGAACTTTTATAGCAATTAAAGAACATTGAGCTACTTGCCTAATCTGTTATCATACTGAACCTTGTGGGTTCGGTACAAAACCTTAAAATGTTACTCTGCTCCTCAACAAGTAATGCTGTCTATCATTCGTCCTTTTTGTGGCTATTCACATAATGTGACTTAATCAATGGAAAAAGAGTCCAAGTACAAGTGAAGGGCTACCAAATTTTTTTACTACCACACTGTGGGCGTGGCTTATGCAGGATGCCCTGCATTTTCTTTCAACGTCTTTCAGTGCAAATTGGGTGCTCTGGGGTGGAGCTCCATTTTCACTTCCCCATTGCATTACCCCCCGTCCAGGCCATAGCCCACCCCTGCCAAGCACTCATTTGAAAACTTATCTTGGTCGGTAAGCCACTCCCACCTGGTCACATGGCCAACAAGCCACTCTTACCCAATCACATGATCATCAAGCCACGACCCGCACAATAAGCCACGCCCACAGTGTGATAGTAAAAAGATTTGCAGCCCTTCACTGCTTCTAGGATATTTAGAAATGAGAGATTTAAGTTAATATAATGATTTAAATTCCTCCTCCTAAAATCTGGCAACTGTTAAAAGACATTATTTCTAAGCTGCAATTATAGGCAGCTGTGTTTATTTTTCAATGAAAACTTAATTACATTATCTTCTATCCATCACTGAAAGAAAAGATCACAGTATTGTTTCAGAAGGAATCCCTGGCTTTTCTAGGAGATCCTGATGTAAGGAAAGGAGTAGCAGAGCCTGGAGATGAAGGTGGAGCTAAGAGATGAATCAGCTTAGAGTTGTTAAGTTCCCATAAGGCCTCTAAAGTCCAAACTAACTTGAATTTCCTTAACTCTTACTTAGTGTCAAATTAGTGCTGACTGTTACTTTACAAAATTCTTGTGTATAGGCATGAACAATAAATCAATTTAATTGAATCATGCCTGGCACCAGAGGTGGATTCCTCCTAGTTCAGACTGGTATTCCCGAACCAGTAGAAAACCACTGGTGATGTCATGATGATGTCACAGAACCAGTTCAATTGATGCCGGTCCATGAGTAATGCTCTCTACAGGGGGCTACCTTTGAAAAGTGTTCAGAAACTTCAGATCATGCAGAATGCAGCTGCGAGAGCAATCATGGGCTTCCCCAGGTATGCCCATGTTACACCAACACTCCGCAGTCTGCATTGGTTGCTGATCAATTTCCGGTCATAATTCAAAGTGTTGGTTATTACCTATAAAGCCTTTCATGGCATCGGACCAGAATATCTCCGGGACCGCCTTCTGCCACAGAATCCCAGAGACCTATTAGGTCCCACAGAGTTGGCCTTCTCCGGATCCCGTCGACTAAACAATGTCCTTTGGTGGGTCCCAGGGGAAGAGCTTCTCTGTGGTGGCCCCGACCCTCTGGAACCAGCTCCCCCCTGAGATTAGAACTGCCCCCACCCTCCTTGCCTTTCGTAAACTCCTTAAAACCCACTTCTGCCGTCAGGCATGGGGGAATTGAGACATCTCCCCCAGGCCTATACAATTCATGTATGGTATGTTTGTGTGTGTGTGTGTATGTCTGCTTTAATAACAGGGTTTTTTTTAAATGTTTTTAAATTATTAGATTTGTCTTGAATTGTTTTATTATTGTTGTGAGCTGCCCCGAGTCTACGGAGAGGGGCAGTATACAAGTCTAATAAATAAATAAATGAATGAATGAATGAATGGATGGATGGATGGATGGATGGATGGATGGATGAATGAATGAATGAATGAATGAATGAATGAATGAATAAATAAATAAATAAATAAATAAATAAATGAGTGCCGCCTTTCTTTTTGGAATTGTTTTGATTGTCTTTATTTATATTTTTTCCAGGTTTTTTTCCTTCTGCACATGCATAGAAGCTGAGTTTCTGGCACTGCGCATCTCCATCTTCTTTTCTTTTTCTTTTTAATTTTTTAAAAGTTTTTTATTTATAAAACATTTAAAAACATAATGCATACATCACAATACAATACAGTTGGATAACAAAAAAAGAAAAGGTACATGACAGTCTATTCAGTATTAATTGTTCCCCTTTCCTTCCTTTTATTAATTTTTTCCAATATCTATTCTAATTTGTTTTATTGGTAATTTCTTCTTTATATTTTCTTATCTTTAATCTTGGTTCTCCTCTCTATCCAATTATATAATTTGTTCCAGGTTTCATAATAATCCATGACTAATTTGTTCTTTTACTCAATCTGTCCATTTCTGCACATATTAGTATTTTAAATAAAATTTCTTCTTCTGTAGGAACGTCTTTATTTTTCCATTTCTGGGCATACGCTATCCTTGCCATGGTTATGATATGTAGAATTAGATGTATCTTCTTTTTCTTGTTATCCCCAACAAAAATAATTTGGGTTTCAATTAAAACTCATCTCTAAAACCTCCTCGAGCCATTGCCTATTTTTCCCCCCAATAGTCTCTTGCTTTGTCACATTCCCACCATATATGATAATATGTTCCAATAGCTTTTTATATACAGTAGTACCTCTAGATACGAGCTGTTCCACATGCGAGTATTCCAAGATATGAGTCACAAGGGGAGAGAAATTTCTTTTCGAGACCCGAGCTGAAATTCGGGATATGAGCCGAGCGTCCACTAGGTGGCGCAAGAATCCTTGCTTCTGGTTATCTCGGAGGGGAAAAACAAAGTCTAAAGACATTTGTTCCAGATACGAGTTGTTTGATATACAAGCTCCCTTCTGGAACGAATTAAACTCGTACCTAGAGGTACTACTGTACTAATGGCTTGCCCTGTCAATATTGGTGGAAGTGTTCTTGGTGGTTTCTTGATTAGCCTGATGTTCATTATTAGCTTGTTTATCTTCATTGGTGATTCCTTGATTGGGTTATTGTTTACTTAATTGTTGTTCTGATGTTAATCCTGAAATAATTACAAATAAATTAAGAAACCCAAAATGGCAAGGTACCATGGAATTTAAATAATTTAATCTCTTGAGCTTATGTGCAATAGCGATCAAGGGTGTGTTGGAAATTTATTTTTTCTTTTCCTTTCATCTGTCTTTACAGAAATAATTCAGCTAGAAGAAAATAGCTTTCCATTTGTTGCAGACTGGCAGTTCTATATATTTAAAAGAACTTTACAGGGCAGGTGCTGATGGAGCAAAAAAGAGAAGTTTATTGGCAAATTCAGGATGTATCATTTCCCCGATGATGGATAACTTACCTTCCTCCACTAGTGCAACTTGTCTTACTAAGAAGGGAGACGTTGAATTGGATTAAATACTTATGCCACTGATCTGTCTCCTTTCGTGCTCCTGGAATTTGTTTTAAAATGATGGCTGATGGACCATGAAGTTCGACACCTGTGTGAGGAACACTGTCATTTGCTACTCATGAATTTTCTCCCTTGGCATAACTTTAATGAAGAAAAATACTGCTTATAAGTCAGTGCAATTATCTAGGAAAAATACAGAGTTGTGTTTTCCCACAATTCATGCCATGTAACTCTTTGGAAAATAATGCCTGTGAATTGAATAAAATGATGTGCTTGTCTTGGTGGAAATGCATTCTGCAGAGAAAATGGGAGGAAGCTCATTGAGCACTGCGGGATTTATTTCAACAGGCAGATGGATGCATTTTATATATTTGGGAAAAGATTGGGCACTGGAAGATGGAATTGAGTAGAAAAATTAGTAGAAATGCATGAAAAGAAGATTAAACATATACAATTAGGTTTCCCTTCAATCTTCATAGCTGCATTAATTGTATATTAATTGAACAGAGTCAAATCGTGGAAATTAATGTTTAGGGTGGTTCAATGCAGACCATCCAATGCCCACATAGAAAAGATGTTAGGTAAATATTCAAGCTGAATAGAGAAAGGCTAAGAAACAAGAGATAGATGATTAGTTTTGAGGTTTTTGTTTCTTTTTTTAAATTCCAAACCACGCTTAAGAACTCTCAGAAATTTCTGGATCTGTTTGTTTTACATCATCATCCCACTCATTCAAAATACATTAAAGTGCAAGGATGGGCAGCAGCCAGGATGGGGGTGGAACACAGTTCCACCAGCGGAAATGAAGCTTCATGCACAGCTCCAGCTGACCAGCGGCAGTCACTTCCTGGATTACTGGTCTCTGCTTGGCTCTCCTTTTTTCCCCTGCTGCTGCTGCATCTGAGCTCCCTGCTTTTTTCCTCTTTCCTCCTTCCTGGCCTCAGACGAGCTTCCCTCTCTCCTGCCCAGCTCCCCTCCAGCCTCATGCGGCCACCTCCCACCTGAGGTGCAAGCAGAAGCCATGGGTGGAAGCGGCGCTGGCAGCATTTATGCTTCTGACAGCACCTGTTCACCTAGCTACCCAGCCTGAGACCGGGGGGTGACCCAGGAAGGAGAGTGCAGGAAACGCGAAGCAAATTGTCACTCCAGCAAGTGACACTTCCTGGCCTCGGACAAGCTTCCCTCTCTCCTGCCCGGCTCTCCTCCAGCATCACACAGCTACCTCCCAAGGCCAGAAAGGAGGAAAAAGGAAAAAAGCAACAAGCACGCAGCAGCAGTAGCAGGGAAAAAAAGGAGAGCCGAGCCAAGCCGCACCAAAGCAATCCGGCCTGTGATCTTTTTCCCCTTGCAAAGCCCTCACTCCGCCCACAGCTAAGATGAAAAGACATCATGCGGCAATAATAACCTTGTAACTCTCCCTCTGCTTTGCAATATTTACAATTTTTAAATCCCCACCTCCCATCCTCCTCCTCCTCCTCGGAGACCAGCACCAGCAGGAGTTGCAGGGGGTCCTTTTCCTCCCCCCTCTTTTCTCAACAGCTGATCAGCACCCATTCAACTAGCTACCCAGCCTGAAGAAGGGGCCGACCCAGGAAGGAGAACAGGGGAAACACAAAGTAAATTGTCACCCCAGCAAACGACACTGGTGAGGTTGTAAGTTGAGGACTTAACAGTTCACTTGAATAATGATGATTGTCCAAGCCACTCCCAACTGGTTACACAGCCAGCAAGCCACTCCTACCCAGTCACATGACCATCAATCCACACCCACAAAATAAGCCACACCCACAGTGTGGCAGTAAAATTGTTGGCAGCCCATAGTGTATTCTTCAACTATTACAACATTACCTGCTAGCTTAGCGGTTTCCAATCTGTAGCAAGTTGTCCCTGGTATCTGGTCACAGTTTTTTAAAAAACAACATGTCGCTTATGAATCATCATCTTCTTCCAACCACACCATAGTCCCCTGTGGTGTGGATGTTTTTTTTCAGCAGATATATTCTCAGCATGCCCAGAGAGAGAAATATCTGCTTCTACCTAGGATCAAACTCACAGCCTCCTGATTGCAAGGCGAAAGCTCCATCTGTAGTTCACCGCATCACTCCAACATGTCAGTCATAAATACACAGTTGAACCATAAACTCTTGGTATGTGTACCTACTGCCTACCTCTCAGCTTGAAAGCATGCAAATGTAAGTAGATAAATAGGTACCACTTTGGTGAGAACGTAACAGTATTCTATGCACCTCAGCATATAGTCAGGCTGGCCACATGCATACAGTCAGGCTTGCACAACACTGGTTCCCTTGGCTAAAAAGTGGTGATGAGAACTGCCTTCTAGAGTCAGGCACAACTGGATGGGGAAACCTTTACCTTTTTACTGTATGTCGTATGTTCTGTTCCAGGCCGAGGCAGATGAAAACCCAAGGAAGACTTCCACTCAATGCCATTTTAAAGCAAACTCTTTTATAATAGAAGCAGCATTTAACAAGCATAGTAGTTCATCTTCTCCGGGTCCCGTCGACTAAACAATGCCGTTTGGCGGGACCCAGGGGAAGAGCCTTCTCTGTGGTGGCCCCAACCCTCTGAAACCAACTCCCCCCAGAGATCAGAGTTGCCCCCACCCTCCTGGTCTTTCATAAGCTCCTTAAAACCCACCTCTGTCGTCAGGCATGGGGGAACTGAGATATTTCCTCCCCCTAGGCTTATAAAATTTATGCATGGTATGTCTGTGTGTATGATTGGTTTCTTAAATAAGGTGTTTTTTAAATTAACTTAAATATTAGATTTGTTCATATTGTTATATTATTGTTATTAGCCACCCCAAGTCTACGGAGAGGGGTGGCATACAATTCTAATAAATAAATAAATAAATAAAATCTTGGCCGCTTTCCCAGTGAAAATGCAGGAGAGATAAGAGTCTCGGCAGATCAAAGCCCATTAACATTCTAGAGGGACGAGATAAAGGTTATTCTGAGTCACACAGGCACTTACAGTTTCTCTAGGCATTCAGCAGACAGTGGCATTTCAACTCCATGGATTTTAGCAGAGAAATAGCAGGGTGCGGTATGTCCAGAAACCCCAAACCTTGAACTGACTCCATTACAAATGTTGAAACTCCACCTCGATTTTCCTATGAGGCCACCCTTAAATACCTATGGGGAGTGGTCACAATTCCCTA
The DNA here is from genome assembly GCF_031021105.1 of Erythrolamprus reginae. NCBI lineage: Eukaryota > Metazoa > Chordata > Lepidosauria > Squamata > Dipsadidae > Erythrolamprus > Erythrolamprus reginae. The sequence continues at coordinate 234,150,240 of NC_091952.1, read as the reverse complement.
GAGTTAAAAACTACAGATTACTTCCTTTTCCCATACAAGTATTCTTGTCCTTTTCTTAATCTTCTAAAGCAGGCATCTAACAGAGGCTGTGGTCTACCTCCCCCTCTGAGTCAGAAATTACCATCCTTGGCATATCTGCTACCTCTGGTGGTCCCCATATTCCCCCAGGTCTATTTCTCCCTCACTCTCATTCTCTGAATCAGCTGGCAAAGCCACTATCCCAGGATGCCAAGATGGGCCTGGCTCATCCTCCTCAGTATCTACCATTACCAGAGTTGGTCGAGGACTGTTATGTATCCTCGGCGGATCTGATAGGGTAAAACCTTCCCCACGGCCATTGGTTGTTGTTGGGCAGCTGAGTTTTGGGCGGGCTCATTCTAGTTACATGATTGGATGTTCTGTCAGCAACTTGTCAGCCTAAATACCCTGCCTAGCTAAGTTGATGTTGATTGTTTGCTACCGAATTGAATAAACCTGTTCATGCCGTTACCTGCTCTCCACGGGGGTTTCTCTTCCAACATATTAAGGACCACTTACAACACTGTACAGTGATACCTTGTCTTACAAACTTAATTGGTTCCGGGACAAGGTTCTTAAGGTGAAAAGTTTGTAAGACGAAACAATGTTTCCCATAGGAATCAATGGAAAAGTGATTAATGCATGCAAGCCCAAAATTCACCCCTTTTCCCAGCCGAAGCGCCCATTTTTGCGCTGCTGGGATTCCCCTGAGGTTCCCCTCCATAGGAAACCCCACCTCCGGACTTCTGGGTTTTTGTGATGCTGCAGGGGAATCCCAGCAGGGGAATCCCAGCATCACAAAAACAAGCACTTCGCTGGCAACGGAAGTCTGGAGGTGGGGTTTCCCATGGAGGGGAGCCTCAGGGGAATCCCAGCAGCGCAAAAACGGGTGCTTCGCTGGCAACGGGAGTCTGGAGGCAGGGCATCCCAGCGGCGGCAGTGGGTTTGTAAGGTGAAATTAGTTTGTAAGAAGAGGCAAAAAAATCTTAAACCCCGGGTTTGTATCTTGAAAAGTTTGTATGATGAGGCGTTTGTAAGATGAGGTATCACTGTATACACATACAATGGTATACATAGAAAAGTAATTGCAATTTACACAATTACTTTTGAGCCATTTATGGCTGCTGCCAATAAATATACACACACACACACATGTACAGAAAGAGTGGGGAAAGACCTCTACACACATGTATAAGAGGAAGAGAAAATAAAATACTATTGGAAAATATCACAGGTTCGTTGCTCCCTAAAATCTCATTGGTGATCTCATTGGAATTCAGCCCTTTTTATTGCAGGCACCATTATAGTCTGAAAAGAATAGTGAAACAAGAGCAGCCTATGAACATTTTCTTAGCTAAGTCCAATTTAAGACCTTTGCTTCAAACCTACTTTGGGGAAACTCTATTGATGCTGTAAAAAATCATAAAGAAGATATATGAACATGAGTGCCTGCCTTTTGCCATACTGCGCTAGATCCATCAGTGCTTTATTATACTCCCTCTGAATAAAAGAAAGCATGTCTTGCAGAAAGGTGTTTAAGAAACCTCCAAACTGTTGCAGAAAGCTTTTGCTTTCCCCCCCTGTTAAAATAACCTTGCAACATACTCTTGCTTGACCAACCTTGATGGGTGAACAATGACTTTAAATGATGTAAAACTCTTTATGACAAAGGGGGGAAAAACATTCTTGACAAGCATTTGTTTAGACAGCAGTGTTAACTGCAGATGTTATGCATGGACTGCCACCATTCTTCCAAATGTCAGAATGAGTTAAATTAAGCCCAAGGTAAACTCTGGTCAGTCACCCTATGGAATAGGGATGTGTGGAATGAAGAAAGATGATATACACCATGGAGTGATGTATCACTAGTATGTTGATGACACTCAATTATATGTGTCCACCCCAGTGAAGTAATCAGTGCTGTTGTTTTCATGTCCTGCTGGTCCCTGGATGCTTTTGGGGTCTAGAATGGGAAACCACATACTTCAATTGAACCTTGGTGAGACTGAGTGAGTCTGAGTTTCAGGACTTTCCAAATATTCCGAATTCCTACATGGCTTTGGACCAGACTACCTCCGGAACCGCCTGCTACCGCACGAATCCCAGCGACCGATAAGGTCCCACAGAGTTGGCCTTCTCTGGGTCCCGTCGACTAAATAATGTCGTTTGGTGGGCCCCAGGGGAAGAGCCTTCTCTGTGGTGGCCCCGGCCCTCTGGAACCAACTGCCCCCGGAGATTAGAATTGCCCCCACCCTCCCTGTCTTTCGTAAACTACTCAAGACTCATTTATACCACCAGGCATGGGGGAGTTGAGATATTCCTTCCCCCTAGGCCATTACAAGTTATGCATGGTATGTTTGTGTGTATGTTTGGTTTTATAAGGGTTTTTTAGTTGTTTTATTATTGGATTGTCACATGCTGTTTTTATCATTGTTGTTAGCTGCCCCGAGTCTACAGAGAGGGGCAGCATACAAATCCAATAAATAATAATAATAATAATAATAATAATAATAATAATAATAATAATAATAATTATTATTATTATTATTATTATTATTATTATTATTATTATTATTTGACGTTACCATTTTTGGAACTGGATGAGGTACCAAATCTAGTGTGTAATGTAGGGATCCTTCTGGTCTCATGACTCCTGCTGAGGAGCAGGTGTCACTCATTCTCAGGAGAGCCTTTAAGCAATGTCTTGTTGTAGGCCAGTTGCACCCTTAACTAGATGGTGAGGCTCTTTTGCAGTGCTGAACGGATTGATGCAATCAGCTCTACACAGGAATGCCCTTGAAGAATATCTGGCAGATTTAGTTGTTGCAAAATGTAACGGAACAGCCAATACAACAGAACGGTAATTACCTTGCTCAATAAATAGTGTGCAGTTCCTTTTTCTACCCAATATATGGTATATCTAGCATTTCTTTTTACAACTTTTTTACTAGTTTAACAGACACCTTGTTTTTACTTCTCTGGATATAGTGCTAAGTTGAATTTGATTGTTGATACAATTGGAATGCATGGGGAACTACAATCCTCAACTATATTTTATTTATTTATTAGATTTGTATGCCGCCCCTCTCCGAAGACTCGGGGCGGCTCACAACAGCAATAGAAACAATATAGCAGTGGAACAAATCTAATATTAAAAACATATAAAACCCTATCATTATTTAAAAAACCAAACAGCACATTCATACCAAACATAAAACAAAGTATTAAAAAAGCCTGGGGGAAAGGTGTCTCAACTCCCCCATGCCTGGCGGTATAAGTGAGTTTGTTATTATTTGGAAGAGTAAAGAATAATAAAACAGTTGGAAGGAATGTTGGAGATCTTCTAGTCCAATCCCCTGCTTGAGCAGGACCCATACCATTCCAGACAGGTCTTTTCTTGAAAGCCTCCAATAATGACCCACCCAAAACCTCTGAAGCTAAGACATTCCAATAGTTCATTGTTCTCACTGTTAGGAAATTTCTTGTCCATTATTTCTTGTCTTAGCTTCTAGTGCTTTGGTTAACCTCATCTTTGTGGCGGGGTGGCACAGCAGGTAGAGTGCTGTACTGCAGGCCACTGAAGCTGACTGTAGATCTGAAGGTCAGCAGTTCAAATCTCATCACCCGCTCAAGGTTGACTCAGCCTTCCATCCTTCCAAGGTGGGTAAAATGAGGACCTGGATTGTGGGAGCAATAGGCTGGCTCTGTTAAAAAGTGTTATTGCTAACATGTTGTAAGCCACCCTGAGTCTAAGGAGAAGGGCAGCATAAAAATCGAATAAATAAAAATAAGATAAATAACCCCTCGAATATTGGAACACTGCTATCATGTTACCCCAAGTCCTAGTTCTTTTTACTAGTTTAGACATACCCAATTCCTGCAACTGTTCTTCATACATTTTAGCCTCCAGCCCCCCAATCATCCTTGTTGCTCTTCCCTGCACTCTTTAATATTTATATAATGATTAAATAATATTCATCATGTATGGAATATATTATAATAGTATATCATTTATATAATATAATATTTAACTGTTTAAATATTTAATATTCATTACTAAGGAAGATGTGTGATAATGCCATATAGTTCAGTACACAAATACTGTAACTTTCCAATTGCATCCTCCCTATTTCCACTATAAGAGGAATGTATACCTGCTCTTTTTTCAGTTGGGAAAGTGCAGACATCCAAGGAAGCTTCAGAAAAATGAAAGATGTTCATCAGAAACCTTGCCAGTTGTACTGCTTGTAACAATAAACAATAAACAGTGTCTCTAACAGTAAAGGCAACTCAGAAACATTAGGGAGACATAAGGAAAACCTCAAGCACCCTCATAATAAGGTTGAAAAATCCATTGAAAAATTGCAGGGTAGATTTTATTGCAACATTAATTAAAGCCACAAATTCTGCTTTATCAGACAAGCACTTTTGAAAGTCTGTGCTCTTGATACCGCTTTTAAGAGGTACAGTTTACTTCATTTCCTTTTAGCGCCATTCAGATCAGTAAATCCTATAATTTCTTTCATTCCTCCGCCATGATTACCTCTATACATGTTATATATTGGCTGCTTTTCCTGTTTTCTTCTATGCTTTATCTCTGTGCATTGTCTCTGGTGTGATAGATGCAACCTATTTTTAAGCTGTCTGCTTTTTTTAAACCTGCAAGTTAGAGCAAGAAATAAATAGGCTGATCCAAATTGGTGGTGTAGATACAGACAGCTTTTATTAAGCAAAAACCAGACAGCAAGATCTCATTTAAATGTGAGCTTTAAAAGACTTTTTGAAGGTAATCTGCAACTTCATTCAAGTGATGGGGATTCTTTCTGGAAAATCTCAACAACATAGCATAGCTAATTCAGTCTGTAAACACAATTCGTCTTGGATCGGGATTGTGGTTTCCATTAAAATTTTTGCAACAAAATACCTTGGTTTCTTGAAAAGGCTCAGATAGGATGGCTTTTAAGGCAATCGACTTATTCAAGCTGTATCTGTTTCCTGCAAAAAGAATACATATCTAAAGAGGTGCATTAGAAAAAACGTAGTTTAATCTTAAGGCTTTAATGTTTTTCCTAAACAGCCTAAAATGAATCCAGCTGAACCAGGCCAACCACATTCTAGTCCACTTTTTCTCAACCTTGGCAACTTAGGTGTATGAACCAGCATTGTGCCTGGGAAATTATGTGGATTCCTGTTCACACAAATTAAAGTAGCCAAAGTTAAAAAACACTATGTTCTGCAACATTCCTGGCCAACAATGCATTGAGAAAGTTTCTCTCTCTCTCTCTCTCTCTCTCTCTCTCTCCACTCTCTCTTTCTCTCGCCTCCCTCCCTTCCTTTTCCCCTCTCTTTTTCTCTCCTCTCTTTCTCTCTCTCTTTCTCTCTCTCCCTCCCTCTCCCCCACTCTCTCTTTCTCTCTCCTCTCTTTCTCTCTCTCTTTTTTCTCTCCTCTCTCTCTCTCTCTCTCTCTTTCTCTCTCCTCTCTTTCTCTCTCTCTGTCTCTCTCTCCCTCCCTCTCCCCCCACTCTCTCTTTCTCTCTCCTCCCTCCCTCCTTCTCCCCCCTCTCTTTCTCTCCTCTCTCTCTCTCTTTCTCTTTCTCTCTCCTCTCTTTCTCTCTCTCTCTCTCCCTCCCTCTCCCCCCACTCTCTCTTTCTCTCTCCTCCCTCCCTCCTTCTCCCCCCTCTCTTTCTCTCCTCTCTCTCTCTCTTTCTCTTTCTCTCTCCTCTCTTTCTCTCTCTCTCTCTTTCTCTCTCCTCTCTTTCTCTCCCTCCCATCCCTCTCTCTCAGTGTGCAGGTGTGGGTGTGTATACACATAATTATGCAACTTTCCTTGGTTGCCTACTTGGGAATTGGGCATGCTTTCAAATCCTCCCGTCTTTGTTTTCAAAGAATAAATCAGGAACTAGGTAATATGCTTCCTATTTAACATTTTTAAAACATTGTCAAAACTCAAGTTAGGACACAATCCTGATGAGCACCAAAGGTTCCTAGGTACCTCGGGATGCCATGTTATTTGCCCCTGAGCATTAACATATTTCTTCTTATTCCATCTCTGCTCTTCAAAATTGAGAGATGGATCCATGATTCTTTCTCTTCGGAAAGTTCCTTGTGTGGGATTGTTTGAACATGAGGACACTTTTCAGCTCTACAAAAGCTAATGAACTCTTGGTTTGTTCACCACACTTGAAACAGCATGCTACAGCTGGGATTTCACAGGAACAGAGCAATGAAATGTATCTTCCATGTCCCTTTTCTAATTCCAGAGAGATGGGCAATCACATGGATGGAAGTCAGAATAAAAAGAACAAGCAATCTTTGTTTCAAGCCAAGAGGACAGAAGGACAGTATTGAAGACCTTTGCCAATTCATCACATTGGCCCTTCTGAAAAGAGTTTTTACCATAAGCAAATTGCAACAGCCAATGAAACTACCTTGCTGATAGCAGTCCTTTCAGTATTTTATGACAGTAGAGTTTCAGCACCAACACAGAATGCTCTGAACCTATTCAATAGCTTGCAGGACTGGCAAATTTGGCTGCCAAAAGTTGGAACAGTTATGGACATATGGTCCTCAGCTTTAAAAAAAATAACAACAATAGACATCTGTTAAATTTTGAGCAGAGCCATAGGCCCTTGCTCCTTTAGATGGAATATTGTTTAGAAAGATTTATGTTGACAAGAGAAGTGCTGGAATTCCCACCATTTTCAGGCTAAAAAGTATTGCGGAATCACTGGAAATCCTGTCGAAGAACTCTGAGTGATGAACCTCTGGATTAAGAATTACAGTACACGATGAAAGAAATAACAAGATAAATTCAGCTTCCAAATTTTGCATTTTGGATGGGAAAATGGGAAAAGGAGACCTTGAAATTCTCTTCTTTGGCTGTACAATCATTTCTCCAGTTCCTTGAGACTAAAGTAGAACCTGGAGCCTAAATGTGTATGGAGATTCCCAGGTCATGGTTGTCCCAAAGATGCTTTTTCAAGAGGAAATTGGACGTTCTTTGTTTTACCTTGGGGATGTTTTGCTTCTCATCCAAGGAACATCTTCGGTTTTTAAGAGCATGTATCCTGTTATTTCACTTTCTTTGTCTTTAATTGATATGGATTGGATGGGCTGATATACATTTGTGCCTACAAGTCAGTTTGTGACTCCTGGCAACTGTCTGGACAAGTCCCTTCAATTTTCAAATTTCGCATCTAGAAAGGGAAATAGAATAGTATAGAGTAGCATAGCATAGAATAGAATAGAATAGAATAGAATTCTTTATTGGCCAAGTGTGATTGGACACACAAGGAATTTGTCTTGGTGCATATGCTCCCAGTGTATGTTCTGTCAGGCTCTCTGGTAGAATCCTGCCAAAAATTCACAGGTACAAATTGCAGACACACACGTTTGAAAATTCAAAACAATGTTCTTTATAATGAACATTCACTTAAACCAAGCCCTCTTTTGGTATAGCAAAGAGCACTCGTCTCCAAACAAACTGGTAATTTGTACAAGTCCCTTATCAGTTCTGTGATACTTAGCTTGCAGCTGTGAGGTAATTCACAGTCCTTCTTTCACAAAGTGAAACACACTTTGCTCTGGTTTAGTTTCAAAGCGGGGAAAAATCAGCACACAAAAGGTCAAAGTCAGTAAAGCAGTCACGAAACACAACGATCAGATAATCCTCCACAATGACCAAACCCACAGGCTGCTATTTATAGCAGCCTCACTAATTACCACAGCCCCACCCAACCACAGGTGGCCTCATTTTCTTTGATAATAATCTCTCAGTTGTTGTTGCCTATGCATCGCTCTCCGCATGCGTGGCTGTATCATTAACTCTTGTTCTGAATCCAAGGAGGAGCTAGATAATTGATCTCCTTCTGAGCTGTCTGCCCCACTTTCCTCCTCCCTGTCACTCATGTCTTCTTGGTCAGAGGAGCCTTCATCAGCAGATCCCACCGGGGGGGCAAAACAGGCCTGCAGCATGTGGATGTCTCCCCCACATCCACAGTCCTTGGGGCAGGAGCTGGGCCAGAGCTAACCACAACAGTGTATATAAAAGAAAATATAGATTTGTCAAGAATCATGTGGTACAACACTTAATGATTGCCATGGGGGTCAAATAAGCAATGAAGGAAAATAAATATTAATAAAAATCTTAGGATACAAGCAACAAGTTACAGTTATACCGCCCAAAGTGGGAGGAAAAGGGTGATAGGAATGATGAGAAAAAACTTTAAATACTTTAAGGTACAAAAAGTAATTAAGCTTGGCTTAATTATATGCTTTAATAATCAGGCATCTAGTTTAAAAAGTGTAACAGTTTGTTTTCTCTAGCAAGTAAATTGGCAAAATTGTTGGACACAAGTCAGGCAAAGACTAGATAACAGCTAGAAATGGTAGCCAACTAATGGGAGACTGCATTTTTAAGTACCCCCCCCCCCTCTTCTCTTTGTCCCTTCAGGTCATTGTTGCTGCTTGGACAAGCCCTGAAGTTTTTTTGACAAGATTTTCTGACAAATCATTTCTGAAGAGAAAGTGACTAAACCAAGCTAGCTCTGTGCCTAAGACTGGACCACAATTCTCAGTTTTCCAAATTCTAGCATAGTGCCTTAACTATTACACCAAACTGGCTCTCTTCAAATAGCTTAGCCCTAAGGAAAAAAACATAAATCAGAATTAAACATGTTTTGTGGACTCTCTGACAGCTTTATTAATGGCTGCTTTAATGTGTCTTGTACATTTAATTAATGTAATCAATCCCATTCAGAGTTTAAGGTATTATAAAAAAGGAAAATCCCAATATACTAAATGGAAAAGTGATGGATAATGGACAGCAAATGGGATGTTTAACCAGTAAGTAGCGCATTAGCAGGAAATGTGTCTTGCATTGACCTAACAAGTCCTCTCTTTTGGAGCAACAAGAAAAATGCAGTCAATTAATCAATCAATCAATAAAATGAAACAAAAAAAAATGATTCCTGGTCCCAAAACTTTATTCAGAACTGAACAGAAGATTTATTTTGTAATCTGTGTGCAGGGATGTGTTCCTACCAGTTCTAATCCATTCTTTAGCCAATGATGTCATGGAGTTGGTTCTGTTGGTGTCTCAGTGGGCACCGCCATCTTGGATTTTGCTTCTGTGCATGCGCAACTCTGAGCGAACTGGCAGCAAAAGGATCCACCCCTGTCTATATGGTATGTTATATACATAAAGGAAAGGTCTCTCTAACTATCTCTGAAACATAGAAACATAGAAGACTGACGGCAGAAAAAGTCCATCTAGTCTGCCCTTATACTATTTCCTGTATTTTATCTTACAATGGATATATGTTTATCCAGGCATGTTTAAATTCAGTTACGGCGGATTTACCAACCACGTCTGTTGGAAGTTTGTTCCAAGGATCTACTAGTCTTTCAGTAAAATAATATTTTCTCATGTTGCCTTTGATCTTTCCCCCAACTAACTTCAGATTGTGTCCCCTTGTTCTTGTGTTCACTTTCCTATTAAAAAACACTTCCTCCTGAACCTTATTGTAATAGAGGCCACAGTTAACTCAGAAGTTTATTACAGAACTCATGCCAGGCCTGGCAGGTACAGACTTAAGCAATAACATACACACAGGCTTATATACAACAAGCTGCCTGAGGCAGCACCCAATCCCCGCAGAGAGAAACTTCCCGCTTACATTGTAACTACGGGCTGGCGGCCAATCAGCACCCCTGGATAGGGACGCCTATCGCCCGGCTCTAATCTGCGGCTGTAACTGAGCAGATACAACACTCCTATCCCTTTCGTTAGCACATACGTAATCTTTCAAAATATTCCGGTCTCTTACACAGACGTCCAGATCTCCGTGGCTCTATTTCTTGTTCCTCCCTGGTCTCCTGACTCGCCTCTCTGCTTCCCTCGCTTACAAACGGCGAGGCTTCTTCCGAGCTGTCAGTTCCCCCTATTGTTTCCGCCCCGGTTTAGGGTTTCCTCCATAACAATTCCGGGGTGGCCTTGACCCCTTTCCTCGCCAGTATCCCTTCCCTTGTCTAACCGAATCTGGTCCAAATGTCTCCTCCACACTCGGCCATCCCTTAACATGACCTCAAATGACCTGGGACCCAGCTCCCTGCTTATTTCTCCTTCTGCCCAATTCTGCTCTCCTGAATATGAGCGCGCAAACACCCGGTCACCCACTTTCACCTTTCTGACCGGGGTTTCTGGCCAAGGCACCGACTGTGAATACCACGGATGAAGCCTATCTAAAACTATTCGAAGTTTGCGACCCATTAATAGTTCAGCAGGGGTCTTGCCAGTGGCCACACAGGGTGTAGTGTGCTGTGCTAATAACAAATCTGCCAACCTTTTCTGCCATGAACCCCCAGTCATCTTCTTTAAAGACTCCTTGACTGACCTAACTGCCCGTTCCGCCTGGCCATTACTGGCCGGATGCCAAGGCGAGGTCAGCGCGTGGCGGATGCCCACCGATGCCAAGAACGACTCGAACAGTACCGATGTGAATTGCGGGCCGTTGTCCGAAACCAGGAGGTCTGGGAACCCCTGTGTGGCAAATACTGTCATCAGTGCCTCTATAATCGTTTGTGACTGTGTGGATTTTAGGTGCACCACCTCCACCCACTTAGAGTGTGCGTCCACAATTACCAGGAAAGACTGCCCCATGAAGGGGCCGGCCAAATCAATATGTATCCAGGCCCAGGGGCCCGCAGGCGGCTCCCAGGCCAATGGCTCCCCCCGGGGAGGGAAAGGCCGGTGCTCTTGGCATGTCCTACAATCTGCCACTCTTTGCTCTACCCCCTTATCCAGCCCCGGCCACCACACGTAATCCCTCGCCAGGCTTTTCATGTGCACAATGCCTGGATGGCCATCATGCAATAGAGCTAATACCTGGCTGCGCTGCCTACTCGGAATTACCACCCTGCAACCTCTCAGCAGAATTCCTCTTTCCACGGAGAACTCGTTTCGACACCTGAAGAAAGGCACATACTCCTCGGCAGGGGCTGAGACAGGCCACCCCCTTAACACCCATTGCCTTACTTGGGACAAGGTGAAATCCCGCCCGGTTTCCCAAGCTACCTCGGCTGCAGATAAAATAAGACCTCCTTCTGACAACGCAAAGACTGAACATGCAGGTGCGGGATCCACTAAAACTTCGGCCAGGGGCATCTACTAAGGGCATCTGCATGAGATATATGGCGCCCAGGTTTGTATAATAAAGTGTAATTATAGTTTGCAAGGAAAACGATCCATCGTGACATCCTGGGGGAGATTACTACAGGGCTTTGACGGGACCCAGACAATAATCCCAATAACGGCTGGTGGTCTGTGACCAGTTCGAAGTGACAGGTACTCGTGGAACCTTCGGACTCCAGCAATCAGAGCCAGCGCCTCCTTGTCGATGTGGCCGTAATTACGTTCCGCTTTAGCCAGCGTGCGGGAGAAGAAAGCCAGGGGAGCTTCTGCACCATTTGGCAGTCTGTGGCTTAAGACTGCGCCCACCCCATATTGAGAAGCGTCGCAGGTGAGTACCAGGGGCAACCCAGGTGAGTATTGGGCCAGGATGTTATTAGAAGTGAGTAACTCCTTAACCCCCAAGAACGCGGCTTCCTCCCTCTTTCCCCAATGCCAAGGGGACTGTTTGTCGAGAAGTCTGTGTAAAGGCTCAGCCACCGATGCCTTATGCGGGATGAAGACCGCATAAAAATTTAGTAAACCCAGGAACGCCTGGAGCTCCCCCTTGGATTGTGGCCTGGGGGCATCCCTGATGGCACGAATCTTTTCAGGGGTTGGGTGTATTCCCTGCCCATCCACCGTGAAACCTAGAAACTCGACCTGGGGCACACCAAACATGCATTTCTTAGCTTTCAGTTTAAGCCCAGCCTCCCTGAATTTAGCCAAAACCTTCCTTACTCGTGTCATTAATTCGTCTGTGGAACTCCCCGACACCAGAACATCGTCGAAATACGGCACAGTTCCTTCCAGTCCATATAACAGGCGCTCCATCAAACCCTGGAAAATGCCTGGGGCGATGGAAACCCCGAACTGCAGTCTGTGGCATTTAAATACCCCCCTATGGGTGATGATCGCCTGGGCCTCGGCTGTCAAAGAGTCTACGGGGAGCTGCTGGTAAGCTTGGGATAGGTCGAGCTTGGCAAACACCCGACCCTCCCCTAGAGTGTGTAGCAGCTGTTGCACCACTGGCAAGGGGTATGAATGGTGGGCCAATGCACAATTCACAGAGCACTTATAATCCCCACACAATCTGATTCCCCCATCCCCCTTGAAAGCAATCACCACAGGGGTCTCCCACGCAGCCTGATCTACCGGCTCTAAAACCCCCTGGGCAATTAATCTGTCCAACTCTGCATCTACCTTAGGACGGAGAGGAATAGGGACACGGCGGGCCTTTAAGCGAACTGCTGGAACTTTAGGATCTAAATTGAATGAGATGGGGGTGCCAGTATAACGACCCAAATTGCTGTCAAAAATGGCAGGGAACTCCCGTGCCAGCTGTTCAAATCCCGACTCCCCCACGATTGCATTAACCCCCTCCAAAGAGAGTCCCAGAGAAGAGAACCAGTCCAGTCCGAGCAGGCTGGCAAAGGGTCCATCCACCACTACGAGAGGCAGTCTACCGGCGAAAGTCTTAAAGCGGACTGCAAAACGGCCTTCTCCGATGATAGGAATTGCAGCTCCTTGGTAATCCCTCAGGCTCAAAGCGCAGGGCAGCAGGCGACTCTTCCTCCATGCAGGGAAACAGCGCTTGAGGGTGGCCCAAGAAATTAAGGAATGAGCAGAACCGGTGTCTACCTGCATGTTACAATGAGAACCCCCCAATTGAACCACCACAGAAATTTTCTCAGCCGAGCCGGCGGTCCTCCTGACATAAGACGAAACCGGACGAGGGCAGCTGTACACCGCGTTGCAGTCATCTCTTCTAGGGGGGGGAAATCTTCTTTGTCCCCGAGAATTGAAGCCAGAAAACTCACGCTGCTCCCGGAACGGGGCAGCCGGGGATCTACGAGACCGGCAAACTCTGGCAATATGACCTTTGGCACCACATCGCCAACATGACACATCTCGGGACGGGCAATTTGAACGATAATGACCCCCCCCCACAACCACGGCATGGCAACAAAGGAGGACGAGGACGTCCCGTCGGTGCTTCTCTAGCCCGATTAGTAGCCAATCTGCAGACCTCTTCATCTTCTTCGCCCCCTAAATCGCCCACCTCCTCCGGGGCCAGCTTGGGTTTTTCCGAAACAGTGGCTGCCTTTTGTGTGATATTAACTGAGCTGTCCATAGAAGCCAAAGATTGTGTAGATAACTCGAAAGCACGAGCCTCCGCCACCGCAGCTTGAAAGGTTAAATCCCGGATTGCCAGGAGGCGCCGCTTGAGGCGACCGTCCCTGACTCCGAAAACTAGTCTATCCAAAAGGTAGTCATTAAGGTCCCCAAACTCACAATATAACGCCGCCCTACGGAGAGCAGCCAGAAAGTCATTAATAGACTCCCCTTCGGCTTGATTCCGCTGATAAAAAGTGTAGCGACGAGCACACCTCGAAGGGGCAGGGGCATAATGATCTTGTAACGTTTTCAAGAAATCCTCCCAAGACACATCATGGATGGAAACTGGGGCAAACAGGGCACGAGCTGTTTCAAACATATCGGGGCCACAAAACCCCAAAAAATAGGACCTCTTCCTATCCCCCGAAATGTCCTGGTATCCATTTGAGATCAGGAAACAATCAAAACGGGCGACATAGGAGTCCCACGTCTCCCCTTGAGGATCAAAGGGGGGGAATGTTAAATGCACAGACATCCTGACTTACTGTCACCACTGTCAATCTTCCGCATAGGCTCGCTACCTCGTCGCCAATGTAATAGAGGCCACCCTCTTAGAGAAGGATGTAAAGCACTGGGAAGGAGTATATAAGTCTAAGTGCTATTGCTATCATCATCATCATTAATATCAAATTGTAGCATTGAGAAAAAGACAACCTGTTCATGAATACGCTGCAAAAGAATGAGTTTCTGCCCTGATAAAGAAGGCTATTTGGTTTTAGAAACATAGAAACATAGAAGTCTGACGGCAGAAAAAGACCTCCTGGTCCATCTAGTCTGCCCTTATACTATTTCCTCTATTTTATCTTAGGATGGATATATGTTTATCCCAAGCATGTTTCAATTCAGTTACTGTGGATTTACCAACCACGTCTGCTGGAAGTTTGTTCCAAGGATCTACTACTCTTTCAGTAAAATAATATTTTCTCATGTTGCCTTTGATCTTTCCCCCAACTAACTTCAGATTGTGTCCCCTTGTTCTTGTGTTCACTTTCCTATTAAAAACACTTCCCTCCTGAACCTTTTTTAACCCTTTAACATATTTAAATGTTTCGATCATGTCCCCCCTTTTCCTTCTATCCTCCAGACTATACAGATTGAGTTCATGAAGTCTTTCCTGATTCGTTTTATACTTAAGACCTTCCACCATTCTTGTAGCCCGTCTTTGGACCCGTTCAATTTTGTCAATATCTTTTTGTAGGTGAGGTCTCCAGAACTGAACACAGTACTCCAAATGTGGTCTCACCAGCGCTCTATATAAAGGGATCACAATCTCCCTCTTCCTGCTTGTTATACCTCTAGCTATGCAGCCAAGCATCCTACTTGCTTTTCCTACCGCCCGACTACACTGCTCACCCATTTTGAGACTGTCAGAAATCACTACCCCTAAACCATAAAATAATTTTCTGTACTAGGTGTGCAAAGACCTACTAGCATTTAATAATAATAGTAGAAGCATTGTTGGAAAGAAGTACGAGGAAGAGGCATAAAAGGCTGCAGACATTAATTAACAGACAGGTTCATTAACCCTGAAACTTGATGCAAAATTGTAGCAGTTTACATCAAGATTGGAAAAGGCTTTCTGCCTTGTGAATTTACCTCTTTTTGTAAGCCTTCAGTTTCGTCTTCTCCTTCCTTCTCAGATTAATTTCCCTCCCTGTTTATTCCTTTAATCATTCTTTTCCCCACTTCCT
Organism: Erythrolamprus reginae; assembly: GCF_031021105.1. Lineage (NCBI taxonomy): Eukaryota > Metazoa > Chordata > Lepidosauria > Squamata > Dipsadidae > Erythrolamprus > Erythrolamprus reginae. The sequence continues at coordinate 234,135,185 of NC_091952.1, read as the reverse complement.
TCTCTTCTTCCTTTTTTTCCCCATTTCTGCCAGAAAGATAGATCAGAATGTTTGTCTACCTACATGCATACAAACGGTTAATGTGTGTCACCGAAAATATAAAGAGAGACAGAAAGAGAACGGGGAGCAAGATCAATTAATTTGGTAAATGAGGTATCCTATTTTACAAGCAATTAACTTTAGTTATCAGTGAGTAATTCAATTAGTATATCATTTTTGTCCTAGACTTGCCCTTATATTAGTAAGCCTGGATTGATCAAATGAAAAACGGCCCCACTTATGATTGACACATCATCCCAGTCATGTGATGCTATTTGTGAATTTCACAGTTGATTTCTGACAAGAACTTTCAATGAAGAAACAGGCAGAAAGTTGCAAGTCATGGACACAACCAAAACCAATATCGTAAGTCAGAATGGCACATCACGTAAACATTTACGTGATATGCCACTTAATGTCTATGCACATTTAGAGACAGTTGTCAGTCCCTATTCTGATGGGTAAGGGAGGACTGCCTTTATAGTTCTTGCAATTGGAAAGTAATGTGAATGTGTGCATACAAATACATATAATAAAGGTTAAAGACCTAGGTATACTAATAACAAAAGATTTAAGTGCCAAAGCCCACTGCAACAACATAGCCAAGAAGGCTTCAAGAGTTGTAAACCTAATCCTACGTAGCTTCTGCTCTGGCAATCTCACACTGCTTACAAGAGCTTACAAAACTTTTGCCAGACCCATCTTCGAATACAGCTCATCTGTTTGGAACCCATATCGCATCTCAGACATTAATACCCTTGAAAATGTCCAAAGATACTTCACCAGAAGAGCCCTTCATTCCTCCACTCAAAATAGAATACCCTACGAGACTAGACTTTCAATCCTGGGCCTAGAAAGCCTAGAACTAAGATGCCTTAAACAAGATCTAAGTATTGCCCACAAGATCATATGTTGCAACGTCCTGCCTGTCGGCAACTACTTCAGCTTCAACCACAACAACACAAGAGCACACAACAGATTTAAACTTAATATTAACCACTCCAAACTTGACTGTAAAATATATGACTTCAGTAACCGAGTTGTCGAAGCGTGGAACTCATTACCAGACTCCATAGTGTCATCCCCAAACCCCCAACACTTTACCCTTAGATTATCTACGGTTGATCTATCCAGATTCCTAAGAGGTCAGTAACGGGCGAGTACACTAGAGTGCCTTCCGTCCCCTGTCCTATTGCTCTCCTATATCTCCTATGCCTTTCTTCTATTCCTATATCTCTTCTTCTATTCTTTCATTGATATGTTCTATTACTATATCTTCTTATCTATTCTTTCATAGATATATTTTACTATGAGTATCTCCTCTATAACCTTCATCAATTTCATGAAATTGATTTTGACAGTACCAAATTAATTTCCAAAACAGAACACTACAGCAAAAGAATAATCATGGAAGCCATCGAGATAGAAAAACATCCCCCAAATATGAACAAGCGGAATGATACCTCCCGCTTACCAGACATCTGGAAACCAGCCCTCAAAAGTATCCCAGCCATAGAAACCAGACTCAGAACACACATTGTAAAACAACCAAGTAGCCTGCAAGTTCCAACTACTCAGGATATCACGCCTAATCTACAACCATTAACTAATCAGCATACCTCAGCTACATCAACGACCCCAGATGTTACCCCACTGACTCACCAGGAAGTTTCTACACAGTAGGCAATTGCTGAGCCATCAAACCACACCCAGCCACCAGTATTTATAGAAGGAAGGCAGCTCAGGTCTCGCAGTGTTCGCCTTAGAACAAGGACAGAAAACACCAGCCTGAAGATGATGAGTGAGACCTCATCGAAACGTCGCCAGAAATTTCCAAATCTCTCTCTCTCTCTCTCTCTCTCTCTCTCTCTATATATATATATATATATATATATATATATATATATATATATATATATATATATATGTTTTTTCTTATGTCGAATCACCCTGGTATATTTTTAAGGAACGTCACAGCTCCTTTTTTTTGCCTATAGGCCCAACCTAGGGCCACTGCAAGGCAGTAATATATTTATAGCCGACAAACTATATATTGTATGTGTTAAATGTTTATAGCTGGAATTTTAAAATTAAGGGAGACCAGGATAGATCTAATAAGGCCGAAATAGATCTATCCTGGTCTCCCTTAATTTTAAAATTCCAGCTATAAACATTTAACATATATATATATATATATATATATATATATATATATATATATATATATATATATACACACACACACACACACACACACACACACACACACACACATACACACACACACTAAAACTCTCATTGTGTATTGGACAAAATAAATAAATAATATAAATAAAATAAAAATAATGAAATACTCTGTCTCATGTAATGAATGATTTGAGGGCAGATGCACTGAGAGAAGGAGGCTAAAAAGTTAGTCTGAAAGTAAAATGTTACCGGAATGACATACCCCAAGATCCTTTAATTAAGCAGCGCCATCCACCTGGACTCCAAAAATGTGCTTTCTCTCATGAGGATGAGGTTATCCCTGAAATAAGAGATGTAGTGGTGCAGTGGTTAGAATACAGTACTGCAGTCTAATTTTGACGACTACCAGCAGTTTGATTCTGACTGGTTCAAGATTGTTTCAGCCTTTTATATTTCTGAAGTCAGTAAAATGAGGACCCTTATTGTTGAGGGGCAATATCCTAACTCTGTAAACCGCTAAGAGAGAGCTGCAAAGCACTGTGAAGTGATATATAAGTGTAAGGGCTATTGCTGTTTGAATGGCTTCTACCCTAATGGGAATCTAGAGTCTTCTCTCAGGCACTAGGTGAGGATGATTTGAGTCATCTTACGAATCTGTTTGTTGAAACATGTTTGCCATCTATTGTTTTACATGCCTTTTTTATTATTTTAACTTATTGTATATTTGTTTTGTTTTTATGCCCAAGTTACCTAGAGTTACACCTAATGATGGATAGATGGATGGATGGATGGATGGGTGAGTGTGTGGGTGGGTGGATGGGTGGGTGGATATCTGGAACTGATCCACTCTGGGAAAGCTGCTTTACAAGATGCTCACATAGGAATTATCTGGGATCAAAACTGAATTCTCAAAGACTCAAATATCCAAGTTCTGGATAAGTCAACTGTAGATAATCTAAGGGTAAAGTGTTGGGGGTTTGGGGATGACACTATGGAGTCTGGTAATGAGTTCCACACTTCGACAACTTGGTTACTGAAGTCATATTTTTTACAGTCAAGTTTGGAGCGGTTAATATTAAGTTTAAATCTGTTGTGTACTCTTGTGTTGTTGTGGTTGAAGCTGAAGTAGTCGCCAACAGGCAGGACGTTGCATCATATGATCTTGTGGGCAATACTTACATCTTGTTTAAGGCGTCTTAGTTCTAAACTTTCTAGGCCCAGGATTGAAAGTCTAGTCTCATAGGGTATTCTATTTCAAGTGGAGGAGTGAAGGGCTCTTCTGGTGAAGTATCAGGGCTTTTCAAGGGTGTTAATGTCTGAGATGCAATATGGGTTCCAAACAGATGAGCTGTATTTGAGGTTGGGTCTGGCAAAAGTTTTGTAAGCTCTGGTAAGTAGTGTGAGATTGCCAGAGCAGAAGCTACGTAGGATTAGGTTTACAACTCTTGAAGCCTTCTTGGCTATATTGTTGCAGTGGGCTTTGGCACTTAAATCTTTTGTTATTAACCGAGTGGGAATTATCTGTGATAATTTGATTATTCAGTTTGTATTTGGAGTTCAGATTCTTCTTCCCAATGTGTAGGACAGAGCATTTGCTAGCTGAGATTTGGAGTTGCCATGTGTTAGACCACTCAGAAACAGCGTCAAGGTCTTTTTGGAGAGTAGTTGTGTTATCGGTGGTGTTGAAGAGTTTTACATCGTCAGCGAAGAGGACACAGTTGCTTGTGATGTAATCGCAAAGGTCATTGATGTAAAGAATGAAGAGCATTGGTCCCAGTACACTACCTTGGGGAACATCGCTTTTAACTGGGACGGGGGTGGATATGGTGCTTCCTATTTTGACCACTTGTTGTCTGTTTGACAGGAATGCTGTAATCCAGCTATGGAGGGATCCTGAGATGCCATAGGATTCATACATTCATGCAGCTACAGTAGATACCCTTTTGCATACTTTTATAAATCTGAATCTCATCTAGATGTATGACCACAAAGCTATTCCCAGTATCCAGGTTGACTGCAATGGGGGCTGGGGGGATGTTAATTTATCTGCTTTCCAGGGAACGCATTTTCAACCTTGCTTTTTATCCATTCTTTATGCCTTCTGAAGCAGAAGCCCTGATGAAATGCTTCACCAGGGAAAAAAATCATAAATTTCATTTTGGGACAATGCAGCCATTTGCTTTAAACTCTGCAAACCTTTTAAGAAAAATGAGATCAACTTCTGTATTATATGATTTAATTTATATCATAAATCACTAGAACAAATGTCTTGTTAACAGCAGTGGTCAGATGCTAATAGGTAGGCTCATTAGCTTTAAAAATATCAGCCTGCTTGTGCTATCATTTCTTCGAATAACAGAGTAATGACACCCATTAACAAGAAGGAACCAGCCTGTTACAGGTTGTTGTTGTTTTTAAAGAAGCAGCAAAAAACCCCAACCTTTCCAGCTTAATAAATAGATGCAGTCTAAAATGCTGGTAAGCACATATATAAAAGAGAAAGCTAAGGAGATTTGTTTTAGGGAAAAGAAACTATAATTTCTGCAACATATGTTTAAGACATCCTTAAATGTGATGATTCTGGAAATCAGATTAACAGAGGTAGAAGGTACCTTGCAGGTCATCTAATCCAGCCTCCTGTCCAAACAGGAGACCCTACATCTGCCTCTACCTAGGATCAAACTCACAACCACCTGATTGTGAGGCAAGAGCTCCACCTCTAGGCCACAGCCTAGAATGACATGTTTTCATAACAATAATGTGGAAGTGTTTTATTATTGCCTTCTTCCAGGACAATTTTGTCAGCCTTCTCATGTACATAAGATGGAAAGAATGACCATATCCACTAATTCTAGTCTATTTTATTGTAGAATCTTTATATCTGAAAATACAAGTCTCCTTCCTTCTCCTTTACATCTGGGGAAATAATTAGGGTCCCTTGTGAGCTCCATTTCTCACTTGCTATGTAGCTGCAGGCTATATCTCCTCTTATCTGGTGGTATGGTCCCCTAGATAGTCTGATCCTAAGCCATGTAGGGCTTAGGGAGGCATACAAATCTAATAAATAAATAAATAAAATAACCACCACCTTGAATTGTGACTGTATTCATCACTATTCAAGAAGAAATCATTCGTCTGCTTGGATGGTATCATAAAAAGGTACAATGATACCTCATCTTACGAACTTAATTGGTTCCAGGACAAGGTTTGTAAGGTGAAAAGTTTGTAAGATGAAACAATGTTTCCCATAGGAATCAATGGAAAAGTGATTAATGTGTGCAAGCCCAAAACTCACCCCTTTTCTCAGCTGAAGTGCCCATTTTTGCACTGCTGAGATTCCCCTGAGTCTCCCCTCCATGGGAAACCTCACCTCTGTACTTCCGTGTTTTTGCGATGCTGCAGGGGAATCCCAGCAGGGGAATCCCAGCAGCGCAAAAACAGGTGCTTCGCTGGAAAACCCCACCTCTGGACTTCCGTTGCCAGTGAAGCACCCGTTTTTGCACTGCTGGGATTCCCCTGCAGCATCGCAAAAACACGGGAAGCCTCATGGGAATCCCAGCAGTGCAAAAACGGGTGCTTGGCTGGCTACAGAAGTTCGGAGGCGGGGCATCCCAGTGGCGGCGGCTTGGGTTTGTAAGGTGAATCCAATAAAACGTGAAACTTGAAAATAGTTTGGAAGAAGAGGCAAAAAAATCTTAAACCTCGGGTTTGTATCTCAAAAAGTTTGTATGATGAGGGGTTTGTAAGATGAGGTATCACTGTATTTAAAGGCCAGTGCTTGTACAGAGGAGCATCGCTCAAAGCGTACTGATGGTGTCTCCTCAAATGGTGATGAAATGTTTGCAACCAAATTGCTAAGCTTGGAGCTCAGCCCAATATATGCTACATAAATAAATGTGGTGGTTCTCTGGTAGTATTTCTTTTTTTTAAAGGCCTTTTTCACATACCAATACATCATTTAAACAGCCATCTTCTCCAAAGAGTGTTCCATTCAGTGTGTATAATTACAGCAATACTACCAACTGCAGGATTATCACATTTACTGTGATGTCTCTGAAAAGCTCAGTGGCAGCCTAGCCAAAGTTGCCTGATCAAGAAAGCTAAGCCGAGTTGTCCCTAGCTGATAATTAGATAGCATACCATCTGGGAAGTCCAGCACTGTGGGAAAGATTAGGAAGCCAATGGAAGAATCCAATGGTAAAGTTTCACAGTATCAGTCTAAAAAAACTGCATACATACTGTCAGTTCTGGAAACCATTATATCTGTTTGCTTCAACTGCCAGATATTTTAGCCTGGGAAATTGGGAGGGATTTTTGGGTTGTAGTGGTAGACACTTACCATATTTTTCAGTGTATAAGATGCACCTTTTTCCTCCCTAAAAGAGGCTGATAATTAGGATGTGTCTTATACTCTGAATGTAGCTTTTTTTCGTCCCCCCCCAGGCTTAACTAGCTGCTAATGATCTTCCCAGCTCTTACCTTGTGTTGTGGTTAGCTCTGGCCCAGCTCCTGCCCCAAGAACTGTGGATGTGGGGGAGACATCCACATGCTGCAGGCTTGTTTTGCCCCCAGTGGATTCTGCTGATGAAGGCTCCTCTGACCAAGAAGACATGAGTGACAGGGAGGAGGAGAGTGTTGCAGAAAGCTCAGAAGGAGATAAATTATCTAGCTCCTCCTTGGATTCAGAACAAGAGTTAATGATACAGCCACGCATGCGGAGAGCGATGCATAGGCAACAACAACTGAGAGATTATTATCAAAGAAAATGAGGCCCCCTGTGGTTGGGTGGGGCTGTGGTGATTAGTGAAGCTGCTATAAATAGCAGCCTGTGGGTTTGGCCATTGTGGAGGATTATCTGATCATTGTGTTTCGTGACTGCTTTACTGACTTTGACTTTTTGTGTGCTGATTTTCCCCCGCTTTGAAACTAAACCAGAGAAAAGTGTTTCACTTTGTGAAAGAAGAAGGACTGTGAATTGCCTCACAGCTGCAAGCTAAGTATCACAGAACTGATAAGGGACTTGTACAAATTACCAGTTTGTTTGGAGACCAGTGCTCTTTGCTATACCAAAAGAGGGCTTGATTTAAGTGAATTTTCATTATAAAGAACATTGTTTTGAATTTTCAAATGTGTGTGTCTGAAATTTGTACCTGTGAATTTTGGGGAGGATTCTACCAGAGAGCCCGACAGAACACCTTGCAGGCTCTTTTATTGTTTCTCTCTGTGAAGAGTGTTTCCCAAGCCCTAAGGGTTTTTTTCCATTACTCTAATTAGCTCCAAAGGAGTTTCTTTCCAGCCCTAACTAGCTGCTAACGATGTTCCCAGCTCTTACAGCTTCCAAGCTCTTTCATTGTTTATCTCTGTGAAGAATGTTTTCCAAACCCTGTCTTTGATTTTTTTTCCCCCATTCTCTATTTGCTCCAAATGTTTATTTCCAGCCCTAACCAGGTGCTAAGCTCTTTCATTGTTACTCTCTTCCAATAATGTTTTCCAAACCCTATAGTTTTTTTTCCCCATTGCTTTACTTGCTCCAAATGTTTCTTTCCAGCCCTAACCAGGTGTTAACAATGTTCCCAGTTCTTACTGGACTGCAAGCTCTTCCATTGTTACTGTCTCAGAATAAAGATTTTTTTAAGCCCTTAACCAGACGAGAAAATAATGTGCTGAAACTGACCAGACTAAGTACACTAGCCAGATGAATACCTGGTAATCAGATACTTTCCCCTATTTTCCTCCCCAAAAACTATGGTGTGTCTTAGACTCCAGTGTGTCTTATACTCTGAAAAATAGTAGTCATAACAACATTATTTACTCAAGAACAAATGTGCCTGTACCTGTATGGAGACAGTATCCCAGTTGAGCGGGAAGATTTGATTGGACCTTGTGGGTGTCGGGAAAGGTTGTGAACTTTCAATTGGGTGGGGAAACCCTGGAAGCTTTCAGATCCAGGTTTCCCCAGATATTGCCAACATGACATCTTTAATAAATTGGAACTTTGAGTAATGCTGGAATGCTGGCAGATACATCCATATGTCACCAGGAGCTAACCTCTGATTTCTGAATTCTCTAACTTATCTCTGCAATTATAAATCAGCTAAACTGATCAATCAGATCAAGATTTCTCAATCTTAAATTTAAGATGTTTAAGTCACAGAACTCCATCCATTGTGGTATCTAGCTGCTGCTTCTTCTTCTTCTTCTTCTTCTTCTTCTTCTTCTTCTTCTTCTTCTTCTTCTTCTTTGTCATGGATAAAATAAAAATAAAATAAAAAACAATGTGATATAATGTGAAAGAACATACAAAAATTGGAAACGTAAATATAAACAGCATATGTAAATATATTGTAAATATAAATAACAATAGTTGATTATAGAATTGACATATAAGAAATCGGTATTGATCGGTATTGAAATCGGTATTGATCGGTATTGAAATCGGTATTGATCGGTATTGAAATCGGTATTGATCGGAGAGGGGCGGCATACAAATCTAATAAATAAAATAAATAAATAAATAAATAAAATTACTGTGATGTAGTCTAGCTTCTTAAGGACATCTTAGTCAATTCTGAGATTGAATTAATTCCACCCAACCAAGTATTAAGTGATTCTTGCTCAAACTATAGTTGCTTATAGAAGTCAGAATTCTTTAAATACATTAAGAGAAGATTTTAGAAAATCTAATTAAATACACATATGAAAAAAAATGTGTTTCTAAAAGAATTTTTAAAGCAACTTTCTATCATCAAGATCTCATTTTTTGTCAATGGTCAGTGAAGGGGATCTGATCTTCAGTTAGAGAAGATTCGCAGATCTGTCTAGTCAGGAATGCAAGAATGTAGAGAATATAAAGATGCAACTGCTTTTAATAGATGGGACAAAGTTGCATGAGAACAGCAAATCAATTGCTACTCTACATGGGATTAATGGGTACTTCATCACGGGAGGTTTTTAAAAGGAGACTGGATAATCACTTGTCTGAAATGGTATAAGGTCCCTTGATTGAGCAGGGGGCTGGACTAATAGACCTCCAAGGTCCCTTCCAACTCTATTTTGATTGAATGTCATTAAACAGTATGCAAGAATTGAAGTATGACTGGGTATACATTTTTAAAAAAATATATTTTATTGGTTTTTTCAAAGTAACAAACACAACAAACAAAACATATAACATTTAATGGAGCTACAGTCGCTCCACTCAAAATAGAAGTCTTCATATGAAAGTAAAAAGTTTATCTGTAAAATACATATTGTTATATAGAATAAAAATATCAATCTTAATATAAATCTAAGTCTGTATCAAAATTTATAAAGATATATATGAAAAAGAAAACGTTTTTATGAAAAAACAAAGAGAAAAAAAGGGGGGGAAAGAGATGAAAGAGATTTATATTTATACTACTAATTACCCTCCTGCCGCATGAATCCCAGCGACCGATTAGGTCCCACAGAGTGGGCCTTCTCCGGGTCCTGTCAACTAAACAATGTCAGTTGGCGGGCCCCAGGGGAAGAGCCTTCTCTGTGGCGGCACCGACTCTCTGGAACCAACTCCCCCCAGAGATTAGAACTGCCCCTACTCTCCCTGCCTTCCGTAAACTCCTTAAAACCCACCTCTGCCATCAGGCATGGGGGAATTGAAACACCTCCCCTGGGCATGTTTAATTTATGCATGGTATGTTTGTGTCTGCGTCTGTTAGTATATGGGGTTCTTTTAAATCTTGTATAAATTTTAAAGTTATCTGGATTATTTATGATTTGTTCTATCTTGTTGTGAGCCGCCCCGAGTCTTCGGAGAGGGGCGGCATACAAATCTAAATAATAAATAAATACCCTCTTATACAATTCTAATACTAAATTCAAATATGCAAAATAATATAGCAACATACTTATCTCTTATTCCTTGTTTCCCACCAAATATATACTTTCTGGCAGATATCATAAAATTCTGATTCTTCTTGATTATTTAACTGTCTCGTCATCATATCTAATTCGGCACAGTCTAAAATCTTCTTAAGAATATTTGTTTCTTTTGGAATCTCACTATCTTTCCATTTTTGTGCAAATAAATGACTGGGTATACATTTGACACTATCTCTTCTGCCTGCTCCGAAACCATCAAATGTCTCTCATGAATGCCACTCCAGCGTACTAATAAAAGTTAGCTTTGCCAGTCATGTTCACCTCAGGCTCTGGAGAGTTTCTACTTCATGCCTGTCTCGAAGAATCTGACAGGTGCCTCCATAAATTATGAATGAAAGACGTTTTAGTTCACATGGAACCAGATCTTTTGGGGTTCGTTGCCATTCCGTGTGAAATGAAAGGCTATTCTACAGTGTACCGAACACAACATGATTTCAGCAAGCTGACTTTCAGCGACATATTTCTATCATTTCTGAATTTATGATTGAGGTGCCCATCTCTCTTTTAGAAGAACTTTAAGTTGGTGTTGGACTCAGTTTAAGAAACCAAATATTGAATTATTTGTTAATAATAAATAATAAAATAATTTCAATAATGTATAATAGTATAGCTATATTCCAGGTATTTATTGGTTAAAAACTGCAATTATTAACAGTATAATTGTTCTGTCGGGCTCTCTGGTGGACTTCTCCCCAAAAATTCACAGGTACAAATTTCAGACACACACACACGTTTGAAAATTCAAAACAATGTTCTTTATAATGAAAAGTCACTTAAACCAAGCCCTCTTTTGGTATAGCAAAGAGCACTTGTCTCCAAACAAACTGGTAATTAATACAAGTCCCTTATCGGTTCTGTGATACTTAGCTTGCAGCTGTGAGGCAATTCACAGTCCTTCTTCTTTCACAAAGTGAAACACACTTTACTCTGGTTTAGTTTCAAAGCGGGGGGAAATCAGCACACAAAAGTCAGTAAAGCAGTCACGAAACACAACGATCACATAATCCTCCACAATGGCCAAACCCACAGGCTGCTATTTATAGCAGCCTCACTACTGACCACAGCCCCACCCAACCACAGGTGGCCTCATTTTCTTTGATAATAATCTCTCAGTTGTTGTTGCCTATGCATCGCTCTCTGCATACGTGGCTGTATCATTAACTCTTGGTCTGAATCCAATGAGGAGCTAGATAATTGATCTCCTTCTGAGCTGTCTGCCACACTCTCCTCCTCCCTGTCACTCATGTCTTCTTGGTCAGAGGAGCCTTCATCAGCAGATTCCACCGGGGGGGGGGGGGGGGGGCAAACCAGGCCTGCAGCATGTGGATGTCTCCCCCACATCCACAGTCCTTGGGGCAGGAGCTGGGCCAGAGCTAACCACAACAATAATAATCCTATTTATTAACAGTATGCTTACCATTGGGGATTTTTAAATTGTTTTAATGGTCTAAATGTATACACAAATACAGATGTAGACTGTGTATAAAATAAATACCTAGTCAAATGAAGATTTTGGCTGGTCTGAAGAAGTTCCTGAAACTTGCCAAATACACAGACTGAATACAATAAATCATGTTTGTGGTTCCTTTCAATTCTATTCAAATGAAATATGCTTGAAATGCAGGGGTTGCAGTGGAATATGAACAGAGTTGGATTAAAAAATCTCTAAGGTCCCTTCCCAATTCTTGTTATTCTGCTACTCTATAATTCAATGAATATGAATCTTATATTATAGGCTGTATCCACAGAAACCAACAATGCAATCAGGTGAAAAAACAATTTTTTTCCCACCAAATGGAGTATTTTTAGTTTTAAGTTCTTCAATTTATGGAACTTGAGATGCTCAATATTCCTCAATATGTGATAGTACTTGTTGGCCTGTTTGTTGGGTTTATATTCTATTTTTTTTAATCCAGGAGCTCATTTTGATTTACATGGGATCTGCCTTCATTTTTATTACCAAAGATCAAATGAAACTAATGGACAGAATGTCTGTCCCAGAATTACCCATAAGATTTCCATTGTTGAAGATAGATATCAATCCAGTAGCAGATGCAACAAACTGCCAGATTGCCAAAATGGTAATATGTACAAGGTGATGTCACCAGACAAATGAAGGAGTCCCATTATCTGATACATTATACAAGCCACAACATGGGTGTGATGTAATCTCCATTCATGTTTTGCAATTTGTCCTTTATCCCTCTTTCCCTAGATGTGCACATTTGAACCTCTTCAAGGAATTGAAAGGAGTCATACAGAAACAAAAGTTTATCTTTAATCCCAATATGAAAAATATGGCATCGGGAGGGATTTTAAGGTTATAAGAAGACAAATTCCAATTTACTATCAGGCAAAGTTTTCTAAGTGTAAGCATGTCAGGAAGTGGAGGATGGGTCTCCTCTTTATTGGTTATATTTCAGCAGAAGTTCCTCTATTGGAGACACTTTAATTTAGGTTCCTACAGTAGGAAGGAAGGAATTTAGTAAGTTTATTATTGTAGCCACAGGTTATAAGATATAATGTGCCATAAAATACAATAAAATAACAGTAAAATATTGTAAAAAAAGTAATAAAAAGAGTATTAGATGTAAAAAGGTTACAGCAAAATAAAGCCAAGACTACAGCTAAGAACTTAAATATTTCTTTTAAAGTTTAAATGAGAGCAGAGAAAAGTAGCAACTTGGTTGCTGATAGTTGGAAAACATATTGTCCAGAAAGTACTTGTTCTTTCAAGTACTTCACTTGTTCAAGACTGAAGTGTGTAAATTCACCTTCATCAGTAATTCGGCCATAATGTCATGCTGCATAGGGCATTGAAAGACCTATTCTCCACTTGACCAACACCACAGGGAGCAATTCCTGTAGTAGCAGGGGGTAGATTTGATGGCCAAAGCCCCCCTTCTAAGTCCATGGCTTTTTAATAAATAAGTTAGGCATGAATTTAGGATGAGTAGAACTTAGTATCCAGATGATGTATATATGAGGGTCGCCCAGGAAGTAATGCACCACATTTTTTTTCTTCAACAATTATTTATTGAACATATTGAAACGTACACACAAGAAAGAATGATGTTTCTTCTACATGCCCTATTTTTCCTTCTAATCTCCATCCTGTTCTATGGCCTTCCTCCAGTGATACACAAGGGTGTGTATGCCCTGTCGGTACCACTCCAAGTTCTGATCAGGAAGCCATTTCTGCACTGTGCGAATTACCTCTTTGTCATCCTGAAAATGTCTTCCATGAATGGCATCCTTTAATGGCCCAAGCAAGTGGAAGTCTAAGTTGTGAATGTTCCCAACAGTTTCTTTTTCTGCAGTGAAATGACGACACGTTGCTTGTAACGTACATCACTTACAGACGCCATTTCGAAACACTGCTGCAGCTACGCAATCTGTCTGAAGAAATGCAAAATTTACACACACACTTCTGACAATTCACATAATGTATATCTAAAGTTTCACATTCGTACCATTACTGTAGGCTGAGAAAAAAAATGTGGTGCATTACTTCCTGGGCGAGCCTCGTACATATATCTCAATCTATAAGCAGGCCAAGTCAGGGAATAGACAATGCTAGTACTACAAGTAGTCCTGGACCTATGACCAAAATTGGGACCAGAATTTCCATCATATGTCATTGGGATGATAGATCGAGTTACACTCAATTTTACGAGAGTTTTTACAGCAGTTAAGTGCATTTGGCTTTCCCGGAGGTGCTTTTTGGGCAGGAATTGACTAAAAAGATCATAAATTGTGATCCTGTGAGGACAGGATGAGGCAATTAGTAAATGCAAGCTGGTTGCCAAGCCTCTGAATTGTGATCTTATGACTGTGATACCATATTGTAAATGCAAGTACAGGTCATAAGTAACTTTTTGCAAGGACATAATAACATTGAACAGCCATATTATACATTTTATTTTATTTATTTATTTATTCTTTGTCCAATATACAATACATATGAAAGAGAATAGACATTGAGTAATATATATAAAGATAGTAAGTAAAAAAGAAGAGAAATATATGAGAGGGAGAGAATATATATGATATATGAGATAAAGGAAAGACAATTGGACAGGGGAAGTTAGGCACACTAGTGCACTTATGTACGCCCCTTACTGGCCTCTTAGGAACTTGGAGAGGTCAATCGTGGATAGTCTAAGGGAGAAATGTCAGGGGTTAGGGGTTGACAATATTGAGTCCGGTAATGAGTTCCACGCTTCAACAACTCGATTGTTAAAGTCATGTTTTTTACAGTCAAGTTTAGAGCGGTTAATATTAAGTTTGAATCTGTTGCGTGCTCTTGTGTTGTTCCGGTTGAAGCTGAGGTAGTCGTTGACCGGAAGGACGTTGCAGCATATGATCTTGTGGGAAATACTTAAATCGTGTTTTAGGCGCCGCAGTTCTAAGCTTTCAAGACCCAGGATAGTTAGTCTATTTTCGTAGGGTATTCTGTTTCTAGTGGAGGAGTGAAGGGCTCTTCTGATGAAATATCTTTGGACGTTTTCGAGGGTGTTGATGTCCAAGATGTGGTATGGGTTCCAGACAGAAGAGCTGTATTCGAGAATGGGTCTGGCATAAGTTTTGTAGGCTCTGGTCAGTAGTGTGAGATTGCCAGAGCAGAAGCTACGTAGGATCAGGTTAACTCTGGAAGCCTTTTTGGCGATATTGTTGCAGTGTATTAGAATTATATTATTATAAAGTATCATAACATATGATACTTTAGGCCCTACTGCTATTTTGTGAATGAAAGTCAAGAGGCATTGACTCTTAGTTGCTGGTCCAGATTTGTGGAACATCCTGTTCCATCCTCCTCCTCTTCCTCTTCCTCCTCCTCCTCCACCCCCTTTTCCTTCTTCAATTTTCTGTGGTTTCCCTCCTGAATTTTGGGAAGGTATCTTCAGATTTTTTAGTTTATTTTTTATTTCTTTTAGTTTTATTTATTTTTCAAGTATGTATAAGAAAACAGATATAAATATAAATATGATTATTAATACAGGAAATGGACATGAATAAATAGAAACAGTAGGACAGGGACGATAGACATGTTGGTGCAGTTATGCACGCCCCTTGCTGATCTCTTAGGAATGGGGTGAGGTCAATAGTAGAGGTTACCTACAGCATTACCTTCTGATGGATAGACAAGGCATTATCACCAAAAAGTTTAACTTAGCTTCTCTTCAGTTTTTCCAGGGAAATCTCACCCAGAGCAGTTTACAAGTTGCTTTTCAATGTTCACTAAGAAACTAAAGATGGGTCATGTCTGGGAGCTGGCAGGAAGTCATTCCTCCAATTAGAAGACAGAAGACAGGTTGGGAACAAGGAAATAGCTTGCCTTCAATTATGATTCTCTGCAACTTCAGAACTTCAAGACAATCCATCTCCATAGCTCTGCAAACCCAGAATAAAAACTTTAGGGTATCAACACAAAGAAAGATTTTCTTTTGCATCATAGTCTTCTTTATATTAAATCTATTTTAGGGCTCGTGTATGCAAGTTTGTTTTACAATAGTCCTATCTTCTGGTTGATCTATCCACAGTTCACCAACCAACTAAGCAAGAAATAGTCGCTCTAAAAATGAAGTCTTATAAGCATTGAACGGTCTCTAAAATGCTTTCACCTTCCCAGCCATAGTCTCACTCCAGGAACTGAGATTTTCTTTCCATGTTCAAATTATGAAGAAACTGAGGAGTGAGCGGGGGTAGGAGGTAGTGTCAAAGTATATCAGTCAGTGATGTCTCTTTTTTCTTTCCTTTTCAACATTTTTCTTTCTTATTTCACTGAAGCAGATTCTGCCACTGTTTTCCTGTGGTGACAAGTGACCTCCTCTATAACCTAACGAACAGAACAATGGTTAAATGCCTTCTTCTTCCTTAATACTTAACCTTAAAACAGAAAAACACATAACATTGGAGATGTCAACCATGTATTTCGAACATGGTATCTCTCTCCTTCTCTAATGGAAACAAGAAATATTGGAATGTATTAAATGCCAATCTAAGTGGCCAGGGCCTTCTTTGGATTTATTTTATTTCTTCCCCCTCCTTCTTAGGGGTGACAACATTAAAATTGCAGGCTAAGGAATGTACAAGGAAGAGGTGGGTTCCTCCTGCTTTTCACCAGTTCTATAGAACTGGTAGTAAATCAGTGGTAACATCACAGAATCGATTCTGTTGGTGCCGGCAGTGTTCCCTCTAATTTTTTTGGGGGGTGGGCGGAAAAGTATAGTGTCTGAGCGGCAGTCCCTTCGGGACTGGGCGGCACAGAAAAAATAAATAAACAAACAAACAAACAAACAAACAAACAAACAAAAAACCCACCCTGTTTTGCCTCAGAGAATTTCAAAATAAAATACTGTACTGTGTGTCTATAACAGTGAGCTCATAATAGGGCAACTCTATCAATATCAAAATGCCACTTAAATAGTTGAGCCAGTTTCAAACTAGATTTTGATTTTCTTTCTCTCTTCCTTACTCCCATTCTTTTTCTTTCTCTTTTCCTTCCTCTCTTTTTTCTATCTGTTTCTCTCTCTTCCTCTCTTCCTCTCTCTCTCCTTCCCTCTCACTCTTTCCCTCTCGGCTTCTGGGCAGGTTTGGAAAACTCTGAGTTGATGATGATTTTTAAGTGAGCGATTGCTCACTGCTCAGCTTAGAGGGAACTATGGGTGCCGGTCCTTGAACACTGCCATCTTTTGGGGGATTTTGGGGTGGATTTTTTTGTTGGTTTTTTTCTTTCTGTGCCTGCCGAGGTATTAGTATTAATATTAATATTAGTATTTTTATTCATTAAACCTGAACCTCAGTCAACTGAACATTTAACAATGAATCACAAATACTATTGACCGGTGCTGATGGTTGATATGGGTTGCTGCCAGCATCCTAGCTATCAACCAAGTATCTTATTGTTTATTTATTTATTTATTTTATTGGATTTGTATGCCACCCCTCCCCTTATTAAGATGTATGCTCCGAGTAGCACAGTTTTTTGCAGTTCTGTTGGTGTTGTAGCAGGAAGCTGCAATTTCTTGATGTATTTTATAAAATTCTTGGACATGGTACTAAGTGCCCCGATGACAATGGGTATCACTAGTGATGGGCGAACCGAACCCGCACAATTCAGGTCCATACCGAATTTTGCGGTGTTCAGTATGCCGAACACGAACCCAAATTTTTTTCAAAGTTCGGGCAAAGTTCTGGGTCGTGTTCGGCATTCGGAGCTTTGACGTCACCGTCAGGTTGCTAAGGATGCCAAGGTGATCACAATATCTAAGATATAACTTTTTTTTTACTCTTTTTACCCTGATTGAATAAGCCAACTTTGCCATTTTTATTTCCTTTACCTTCCTGGACTTTTTGAAAAATTAAAACTCTACTCCAACAGTTTTCACATAAAAATTCCTACAAGTGGGGCTTCAATTTTTGGTGACTTCCTGGACATATAGTTTTCTATATTCTCTATATTCTTGTCACAGTTTATTTGTCAATAGTTGGAGAATTGCCTTCTTATAGGACTTTGGGTTTTGTTTTTTGTGGTGGGTTTGGTCTTCCTTCAACATGCTAATGAAGATCTACTCATGCTTCCACCTGCTGCAGAAATTAATAACTATAAGAAAATAATAATTCATTGGTTCTCACACTGTGCTAGGATTTGGCTGTTGTTTTTTCCTTGCTTGAGTTCATCATTCATCCTATTCTCCTTCTATTTTCCTTGAAATGGAGCCAAGAACACTGTCCAATAACAACTATCCAGAAGGAGCTCAATTTGTTCCAGAGACATTCTACCTCAATGCATCCTATTGTTTGGAGACAACTGAGGATACCTTGAATAAACAAGGGGCAGTAGTGTTAAGATTGACTTTAGCTATTCTGCAAAATAAATCCATTTAAAAAGAAGTAAATATTAAAACAATGCCTTGGTTAACAGCTTTACTCAAAGGAAACCAATTCCATTAGCACCGAGAAATTATTTATAACCGAACTAGGTGAGAATTCAGTGGGTTCACTTTTTATCTAACGGAGAATACCAATCCTAGCCAATCACTCTGGCAAATAATCAGAAGTGTGAACCATGCAAGTGTGTGTGAAAACGTGCTCTGTTCTACAAATTAATCTTGTGTGAAATGTGAGTATACTTTTCATTGCATCATTATCAAAGATAAAATTAAACGTATGCACCCAAATGTAATATTGTCATAGTTAATTTTTCCTACCGGTTGTGAGTAGCATCTTATTTCCTGAAGTGACACTATGATAAATGATAGTAACCTTTGTCATTTTTAATAATAAAAAAATAGTGCTTTTGCAAGATGGAAGGTGGAACTTAAAACTTCGATTAAAGCTTTCTTTTTTCCCTTTTTTTCCAAAATACAGGAATTAAGACAGTTTTCAAACTGAAGTTTATTCAGTGTGTAAGTAGGAATCATTACAAGGGATTTACAAGGAGCAAGATTAATCATGCAAATACAGACTATACACCATAATGTGAGAGTATCCCCTTTATAATAAATTGCCTTGGATTTACCACCTGTAAAAATTGTCAGAATGTTCCCAAACCCATCCTCAATATGCTGGAAATGTAAGAAGGAAACTAGAACCTACTACCATCTATGGTGCACTTGCTCAAAGGCAAAAAAAAAAGTATTGGAGTAAAATCACATCTTGGCTGATAGAGATAATAAAAGAAGATATAGAGAGAAAGCCCAAATTATTTCTATTGTGCATAATTGACAAAAAATATAAAAAGGAACTAAATTACTTGATTATACACATCACCACAGCTGCAAATCTTGGAAAAATGACGAAACACCAAAAGATAAGGACATTATTAGAAAAATATTGGATTGTGATGAAATGGACCAATTAACCAGGAAAATAAGAGAAAAAGAAGACACCAAATACTACTCAGTATGGAATAAATTATATGAATGGCTAAAAGAGAAAAAGAATGGATAAAACATAAACTAGAACTGTCAATACTTGAAAGTCTAATATCAAATGTTTATGGACTATTGTATAGAATAATGTAAAATAAGAGAGAAGAGAGAAAGAACAAGTAATTTATAAAATGTAAATATATTTGTATAAGGAATCTCCCTGGAGATTCGCACCACCCTCACTCTCCTGGCTTTTCAAAAGATTTTTAAAATACACCTTTGCTGGCAGGCATGGAGCCATTGAGAATTGATATTCTGCTCCAGTTGATAATATGGTTTATTTTTATTTTATTTTATTTTATTTTATTTTATTTTATTTTATTTTATTTTATTTTATTTTATTTTATTTTATTTTATTTTATTTTATTTTATTTTATTTTATTTTATTTTATTTTATTTTATTTTATTTTATTTTATTTTATTTTATTTTATTTTATTTTATTTTATTTTATTTTATTTTATTTTATTTTATTTTATTTTATTTTATTTTATTTTATTTTATTTTATTTTATTTTATTTTATTTTATTTTATTTTATTTTATTTTATTTTATTTTATTTTATTTTATTTTATTTTATTTTATTTTATTTTATTTTATTTTATTTTATTTTATTTTATTTTATTTTATTTTATTTTATTTTATTTTATTTTTTATTTTATTTTATTTTATTTTATTTTATTTTATTTTATTTTATTTTTTGTTTGTTTATTCATTCATTCATTCATTCATTTATTTATTTATTGGATTTGTATGTCGCCCCTCTCCGTGGAGAGTGATAAAAACAGCATGTAACAATCCAATACTAAAACAACTAAAAAACCCTTATTCATAAAACCAAACATACATAAAAAACATACCATGCATAAATTGTAAAGGCCTAGGGGGAAAGAATATCTCAGTTCTCCCATGCCTGACAGCAGAGGTGGGTTTTAAGGAGCTTACGAAAGGCAAGGAGGGTGGGGGCAATTCTAATCTCTGGAGGGAGTTGGTTTCAGAGGGCCGAGGCCACCACAGAGAAGGCTCTTCCCCTGGGTCCTGCCAACCGACATTGTTTAGTTGACGGGAGTCAGAGAAGGCCCACTCTGTGGGACCTAACTGGTCACTGCGATTTGTTCGGCAGAAGGCGGTCCCGGACATGGTTGTGTTTGAATGAATCAGGTTGAATGGTTTTTAAATTGTTTGGGTTTTAGTCTTGGTTTATACTTCGGTTTTTTAAAAAAATTGTACTTGTGTTGTTTTTATTATGTAAGCCACACCAAGTTCCTTTGGAGAAAGGTGGCCTAGAAATCCAAGTAAATAAATAAATAAATAAATAATAAGAATAGAATTTGATTTTTTTTTTAGTTGGCCAAGTGTGATTGGACACACAAGGATTTGTATTGGTGCATATGCTCTCAGCGTACATAAAAGAAAAGATACCTTCATCAAAAATCATGAGTACAACACTTAATGATAGTCAGGATACCAGTAAGCAATAAAATCATATTAGGAACTAGTCAATGTAAATCATAAGGATACAACAAAGTTACAGTCACACAGTCATTAGTGGGAGAAGGGGGCTGGTGGGAACAATTAGAAGATTAACTAGTAGTGCAGACTTAGTAAGTAGTTTGACAGTGTTGAGGGGATTATTTGTTTAGCAGAGTGATGGCATGTGGGAAAACTGTGCTTTTTAGCAGAGTGATGGCATTTGGGGAAAAATGCCTCTTTTTGACTAGTACAATATACAGATCCTCAATGGAAGGCAGATTGGTAGCCATTGTTTTTTTTTTTTTGAAGTTCTCATTATCCTCTGAAGTTTGTGTCTGTCTTGTTGGGTTGCAGAACCAAACCAAACAGTTATAGAGGTGCAGATGACAGGCTCAATAATTCCTCAGTAAAACTGTATCAGCAGCTCCTTGGGCAGTTTGAGCTTTCTGAGTCGGCACAGAAAGAACATTCTTTGTTCTGCTTTTTGATGACGTTTTTGATGTTAGGTGACCAGGTTAGATCTTGCAATATGGTAAAATCTAGAAGTTTGAAGGTCTCTACTGTTGATACTGTGTTGTCTAGTATTTTAAGAAATAGAAGCATGGGGGGGGGGGGGTTTCCTCCACCATTTCAATGGTTTTGGGTGTGTTCAGTTCCATATTGTTCTTATTGCACCACAACGTTAGTTGTTCAACCTCCCAACTCTATGAAGTGTCATTATTGTCTCAAATTAGACCAATCACTGTTGTATCATCTGCAAACTTCAGTAGTTTAATAGATGGATCATTAGAGATGCAGTCATTGGTATATAGAGAGAAGAGAAATGGAGAGAGCACACAGAAGCATTGATAATGTTATTTAGTTTGGTAATGAATGCCCAGACTTCATTATAGTGGCCTTCAAGATTATGTCCCTTTCTAATGCAACAAAAAGAAAAGGATGGAGAAAGCAAGATAAGAACTGATTTCCTCCCTAGTGGTTTCACAAAGGTTTGGAACATAATTTTTTATCAAGTTTGTCAGGTTTGCTTTATGGTTTGTTTTTCACTGTACAGTAACCAGAATCTGATTTTGTGAAATGGAATGCTATATAAATGTAAGAAATAAACCAACCAACACATAACAAATATTATTGATTATCTTTTTAATTGTACACCTCCCTGAGTTATGATCTTGTGTGAAGGGCAGCATGTAAATAAATACAGTGGTATTCCATGACCAGGTTCTTAAGTAGAAAAGTTTGTAAGAAGAAGCAATTTTTCCCATAGGAATCAATGTAAAAGCAAATAATGTGTGCAATTGGGGAAACTAAAGAGAGGGTGGAGGCCCTGTTTCCTCCTGGGAGATTCCTAGAGAGGCCCCAAGGAGGCTTCTCCCTGCCTTTTCCTGTTACAGTTTCGGAGGCTCGGGTTTGTAAGTGGAAAATGGTTCTTGAGAAGAGACAAAAAAATCTTGAACACCCGGTTCTTATCTAGAAAAGTTCGTAAGTAGAGGCATTCCTAGGTAGAGGTACCACTGTACATGGTCAATGCAATACAAATGTTGAACACCTGTTACTTATCCACACTTTCTGAAGCCACCAAAGAAACACAACTAGACCTAAGTTCTAATTCTGTCAAACGGTCTCGAAAGATATATATGATAAATGGCATGAGACGTCCGGAGAATTTCTGGGTTATGGTTCGCTCGTCCAGTTTTCATTGCTAGTCATACTTAACTGAGGCTATGAAAATGTTTAGATAGAAAGAGACTTTATTTCCCTTTTTATTTTATTTATAAATCTTGACATATTGAACTGTTTAATTGTACACTGTTCTAAGAGGAATTATTGAGTCTGTCATCTGCACCTCTATCACTGTCTGGTTTGGTTCTGCAACCCAATAAGACTGACACAGACTTCAGAGGATAATCAGAACTGCAGAAAAAACAATTGCTGCCAACCTGCCTTCCATTGAGGACCCATATACTGCACTAGTCAAAAAGAGGGCGGTGAAAATATTTACTGACCCCCTCATCCTAGACACAAATTGTTTCAACTCCTACCCTCAAAATGTCGCTACAGAGCACTGCACACCAAGACAACTAGACAATAGAACAGTTTTTTCCCTGAACTCCATCACTCTGCTAAACAAATAATTACCTCAACACTGTCAAACTATTTACTAAATCTGCACTACCATTACTACTAGTTTTTTTCTCATCATTCCTATCACCCATTTCCTCCCATTTATGACTGCATGACTGTAACTTGTTGCTTGTATCCTTAAGATTTTTATTAACATGGTTTCCTGATTGCTTATTTGACCCCTATGACAATCATTAAGTGTTGTACCTCATGATTCTTGACAAATGTATCTTTTATTTTATGTACACTGACAGCATATGCACCAAAGACAAATTCCTTGTGTGTCCAATCACACTTGGCCAATAAAGAATTCTATTCTATTCTATTAGCAGGGGTTCTATGATATGATTAGAAACTATTAACGTTCTGCTAAAGTATTTAAAAGAGAGAAAGGAAAGAAAAAGTAGTGATAGTATTTAGACTTATATACTTCCCCATAATGTCTTACAACACTTTCTGGGCAGTTTATAATGTCAGTCATTACTAGTATATTGTCCTCAACAATCTGGGTTTTCATTTTTACTGACTTCAGAAAGATGACTCTACTTTGAGTCCCACAATCAAGCTCCAGGCTATGAGCAGAGTTTTCCTGCAATTCTGCATTTAACCACTGTGTCATTGGGGCTATCCACATTGATTACAATTTAGGATGTAAATCAACTTCCACAGAGATCTCCCAGTGCTCTCTTTCATTCTCAGTGCTCAATCTCAAAGCCACCCTGAAGGAATTTTCTGTGGTAATATTTCTCCCAGTACTAAGAGGAAATCCTTCTTAAGAAATTGCCGGATAATTTATCTTTGCCTCAGAACAATCTGGAGGACTCACCTTTCCAAAGTCTTTGTCCTTATATTGGATGGAAATTTTCAGAAAGCGTTACGTGCTCAGCTTTATTTAAGGTTCTTTTCGGAGTGCTGCCATGAGTCATCTCTTCCTACTGGCAATGAATTCATTTTTTGGCTTCTTTTTTATAGCAAAGAGGAAAGAAAAGTACAACGCTTTTCTATTTCAACTTCCTTGTTCTTCATTTTGACACCAAAAGAATCCCAGCATTCCTACACAGTAGGCAAAAAATGGCCCATTATAATTTTGTATCTAATATAAGTGTAGTTTACTAAGTAGATTCCCTATGAAACAGAACTGGCAATATTGAATATTGCTTAATAACAAGAATATGCAAAATGAACTAAATTCACCCACGGAATAAGCAAGCTAAAATGTCTTATAAAATGGGAAACTTTAGGTTTTTAGTTTTTAAAAAGCTGCTGCTATTCAATTCTCTGAATTTCAAGGCAATGAATGTTCGTATATGTCTTTGTGTGTGTGTAATATATGAGGATTGTTGGGGGGTTTTTTTGTTCTTATAGATTTTTCTATGGCAGTGGTTCACAACTTAGCGGTTGGGACCCCTTTGGGGGTTGAACAACTGTTTCACAGGGGTCGCCTAAGACCATGGGAAAAGACAATTTTTCCATGCTGTTAAGGAACTAAAGCTTCTATTCTGGCGCATTGGAACATATTTTTACAATCCGACCAATCAGGCGTTTACAGTGGAGGTGTCCCTCTGACCTTCCGGCCAATCAGCTTAAAGCTCTGTTTGGAGAATTGGTGCTAGACTTATGGTTGTGGGTCACCACAACATGAGGCACTGTATTAAGGGATTGCAGCATTAGAAAGGTTGAGAACCACCTTTTCTATGGGTCATAGAAAGTCACTGTTCTATGGGCCACAGAAAGCTTCAGATCTCATGTGTATTTCAGTTTTCCAGTACCTTTAAAAATTGTGAAAATGGCCAAGACTTGTAAGTATGCAAATACAAACAAGTGCTATTTCATTTCAATCTCCAAAGTACCAGGCATCTCTTTTTGGGGAGAGGGAAGTCAGAAAACCATTATAAGCAAATTAAATAGTTGGAAGAGGTTTAGACAGTGGTGGGTTGTTCCCAGTTCTAAGTACCTGTAGCGGAGGCGGGAGGCTCCGCCCACCCACCCAGGATGCTTCTGCACATGTGCAGAAGCATCGCCACAAAACAGTAGTATAGGGTTTTAGAATCCACTACAGTGAACCCTCGATCATCACGAGGGTTCCGTTCCAGGACCCCAAGCGATGATCGATTTTTCGCGAAGTAGCGGTGCGGAAGTAAAAACACCATCTGCGCATGTGCAGATGGTGTTTTTACTTCCACCGCCGCCCGCGCGTTGCTGGGGCCGCTCCCCAGCTGGGGAGCGGCCCCAGCAACGCGCGCGCGCTTGGGGAAACCCCGGCTCCGCTCCCCAGCTGGGGAGCGGCCCCAGCAACGCGCGCGCGCTTGGGGAAACCCCAGATCTGCTCAGCTGGGAAGCGGAGCTAGGCTGCCCCAAGCTCGCGCGCGCCGCCCCGCCCGCCCACGCTGTTGCCGGCTCCGCTTCCCAGCTGGGAAGCGGAGCTAGGCTGCCCCAAGCTCGCGCGCGCCGCCCGCCCGCCCACGCTGTTGCCGGCTAGGCTGCCCCAAGCTCGCGCGCGCCGCCCGCCCGCCCACGCTGTTGCCGGCTCCGCTTCCCAGCTGGGAAGCGGAGCTAGGCTGCCCCAAGCTCGCGCGCGCCGCCCGCCCGCCCACGCTGTTGCCGGCTAGGCTGCCCCAAGCTCGCGCGCGCCGCCCGCCCGCCCACGCTGTTGCCGGCTCCGCTTCCCAGCTGGGAAGCGGAGCTAGGCTGCCCCAAGCTCGCGCTCCAGCCCACCGCCGCTGGGGTCTTACCGGGGCAAGAGGGGGAAGACCCAGGGAAGCCTCTGCCCGGCGGGGAAACTCCACCATCTACGCATGCGTGGAAGGGCACGCATGCGCAGATGGTGGAGTTTACTTCCGGGTTGAAAACTAGCGAAATAGCCCTTTCGCGATCCTTGAGGACGCGAAACTCGAGGGTTCACTGTACTGGGTTTAAGATAGTCAAGTAAACCATTTGTCACTCAACAATGGGATGATTCTGCAAGCTTGCATGGTCAGCGAATCGTTTCAAAAAATATAATTACCTCACATACTATAGAGTCTTCTCTTTTAAATAAGAAGATTTTTTTCTTCGTACTGCTTAAAGCATGTTTCTTCTATCTTTCATCTTCTCTTTCTCACTAACAATCAATCTGCCCGGTCTCCTGATCACTGTATAATCTAGCAGCCTTGAGCTTGAAGGAAGGAAGGTCGTTCATGAAACTTTTTTCAAAGAAGAAAGATAAATGCTGCACAATACATATGACCTCTTCTCCCTGTTCAAATTTTGAGCAGAATGCTGCTCCCCTTCTTTCAACGCTGACTTTTCCTTCCTCTCATCATTTACAAACAGCTTGAAGTCAAAGGGAGTGAGCGTTCTGCACAATATTACTCCCAACTACTTCTTCTCACTGACCTGCAGTACATCAGTTACACGTAGATTCATTTATGCAGTGTTGAATGAAAAAAATTCCTCCAGAAAGCAAGAACACATTAAAGCAGTTCAACAGATGAAAAGTTTTTTTCCCTTTGGTTGCAATGTTTTTAATCCACAGCTATAAAGAAAATAAGGCAACCGTGACGATAAGAGAAAGATAGATATAGTAAGTGGCAGCTATATACTAATGTTTCTTTCATCTTGCATTTACCACTTTTTTTTTTTTTTGCATATTCCAGAATGTATGTCCCCTGTACAATATTAATGTGAAAACCATCTAGAAGTGATTAATCTTGCTCTCTGGTTTTACCCTGGTTTTATGCTTGTTTTGGAGCTTTATTTTGTGTTCTAACTTTAGAGTTCATTAATTGCCTTTTCTCCCTCCACTATCACAAACACCACCCTTTCTCTTAACACTGCAACTTTCCCTAAATCCTAATTAGAGAATTTTCTGAAATGGAATTTTTATGGAGTTTTATGGAGCAAGACTGACCCCTACTGGTCAAAAACATGGTGCTTGCAACTGGAATAAACTGCTTGGAATATGTATGAAGGTCTTTGGAGATAATGCTACTAATTCACATTCTACACAAATGATCTCTACCACATTAGATAGTTAATGCATGAAGATATAAACAAAAATGCATTTTTGAAGATATTCAGAAAGTTGGATTCACAATCTAGCTAGACTTTATGATGTTTCCAGTGTCTTTCATTTGGTCTTCAAAGAGAATGTTGATTATCTATTCTAGTTCTCTTTAAAAAAAAAAAAGTTCATTAAAAGAATATTTTACAAAGACTTAAAAATATAAAAAAGGATTATAAAAGGATAAAAATGAATAATAAAAAGCAAGAAAAAGGATATCTAAAGAGGCAGCTTCTGATCTTCTTAACAGCCAGCATAGCAATTAACATTTCTGCTCCACTATCCAGTTTACATACTTTTTTCCCATAAACAAATATTTTTAGTCAATAAATCCTAAAAAATAACAGTTTATTGTTATGCATTTTTAGCAAAGTGCCTATTCTAGACTTTTATAGAAGTAGTTATAGTTCTCCCCTTAATCAAACAAATCAGTTTACTCATTTCTGTAGACTTGGTTATCTTTGCTATCCATTCCTCCGTTGTTGGTGCTCTGTAGTCTTCCACCTTTGTGCATTTCTGCAGTTACCATATTAAAACATCCATGAAACTCTTAGTACTGGGAAAATATTGCCACAGAAAATTCGTTTAGGGTGGCTTTGAGATTGAGCACTGAGAGTGAAAGCAAGCACTGTGGAGGACAGAAGGGAAAGGGGGGACACGATTGAAACATTTAAATATGTTAAAGGGTTAAATAAGGTTCAGGAGGGAAGTGTTTTCAATAGGAAAGTGAACACAAGAACAAGGGGGCACAATCTTAGGTTAGTTGTGGGAAAGATCAGAAGCAACATGAGAAAATATTATTTTACTGAAAGAGTAATAGATACTTGGAACAAACTTCCAGCAGACGTGGTTGGTAAACCCACAGTAACTGAAGTTAAATATGCCTGGGATAAACATGTATCCATCCTAAGATAAAATACAGGAAATAGTATAAGGGCAGACTAGATGGACTATAAGGTCTTTTTTTGCTGTCAATCTTCTATGTCTCTATGTTTCTAGCTGAAGCCCATAAGCCCTAATGACAAATGCATGGGTTTCATTCGAATGTTAATTTTTAAAGCTTTCTTCCTCCCCAACTCTAATTGTACAGAGATCTATCAGGTATATAAAAAAAATACAACCAGCAATAAGGTGGATGGACTCAGCTATCATTTACAAGCAAGTTATACATTCATGCCAGTAGTGGATTTTAAAGGTTGTTGCATGCACAGAAGCATCCAAGCAGGTGAATGGAGCCTCCCACCACTGTCACTACCAGTTCACAGAACCTGTCCAAATTGGAAGCAACCCAAAACCTATCTATGCCATTCATTGTTCAGAGAGTCTGGTTATAAAGTTCATAACAGAGTTGTTGCAGAAAATCAATTTCCAGAAGCACACACAGATGACTGATTCTGTTGGATTAATTAACTTCTTTACGAACATAGTAATAAATACTGTATATTTATTTATTTATTTATTTATTTATTTATTTATTTATTTAATTTATTGGATTTGTATGCTGCCCCTCTCCGTAGACTAGGGGTGGCTAACAACAGTAATAAAAACAGCATATAACAATCCAATATAAAAGCAGTTAAAAATCCTTATTATAAAACCAAACATACATACAAACATACCATGCATAAAATTGTAAAGGCTTAGGGGGAAAGAGTATCTCAGTTCCCCCATGCCTGGCGGCAGAGGTGGGTTTTAAGAAGCTTACAAAAAGCAAGGATGGTGGGGGTAATTCTAATCTCTGGGGGGAGTTGATTCCAGAGGGCTGGGGCCATCACAGAGAAGGCTCTTCTCCTGGGTCCCGCCAAGCGACATTGTTTAGTTGAGGGGACCCGGAGAAGACCCACTCTGTGGGACCTAACTGGTCGCTGGCATTCGTGCAGCAGAAGGCGGTCCCTGAGATAATCTGGTACTATGAGGGAGGGCATTGCATTATGGACATAGCCACGTGTTATCATGTGCACCTCCTTTTGGCACCGGAGCAAAGAAAGGTTTGCCAGCACTTCCCTAGAATTTGCATTTTCCCTTTTGCCTTTAGACTCAGCAATTATTATTATTTATTGGATTGGATTTGTATGCCGCCCCTCTCCATAGACTCGGATGATCCCTACATAAACCCATAGGAATCTGGCAACAGCCACTAAAATATTAAAAGACATATTCTTGCAGAGGAACAGACATATCAATCACAAAGTTGGAAAGAATGTATAAAAGTCCACCTACTCCTAACCCCATTTTGTCAGCCATCCCAGAAACTTGCTGCTGTAACTGTAGTTTCTGGCTAGCAAATAAATGGAGACCTCCTTTCCAATTGCAGCTGCCTTCAGTTAATTTCATCTGCACCTTTCTCCTGGCTTGGAATAAGAACTGGACCCAATTTTTATTTCAAGACACAACAATGGGTTTTTCCCCCTGTATCTTTCTTGCATTTGGTCTCTGAGATCTTCCAGCACCACACTCATCATCATTGTAACTGAGCTCATCCAACTTGTACCTGGTTGTCCTCTTCTTCACTTTCCCTTCACTTTTCCCTAGCATTAGCGTCTTCTCAAGAAGGCTAGCTCTTCAAATGAAATGTCTGAAGTAGAATAGTTTGAGCCTGAGTTATTTTGATTAATGGAAAACAAATTGGTTGCTTTCCTAGCAGACAAGAAACAGATTTACCAAATTCAAGTACTGTGTTAAATGTGTATTACTGGAACAGGGACTTTGAAATACAAATGGTCCCTAGAGAGCAAAGAAGGGAGAGGGAAAGATTGTTACATATGTTGTTAGTGATCTGGAAATAAATGATAGTTGCAGACTTAACAAATGCAATTAATGAGACTAAGATAAAGCTTTTGGAGTGTATATTTAATAGGAAGAGTGGGTTGCTCCCGGTTCGGCCCAATTCTGCAAACTGGTATCGCTTTAGGCAGGAGGGTCCGCCCATCCACCCGGGATGCTCTCGATGCTCTCGAACCGGTAGTGGCAGGATTTAGAACTAGTGATGGGCAAACCGAACCGGGTCCGTACCGAATTTTGCAGTGTTCGGGATGCCGAACACAAACAAGAAATTTTTTCAAACTTCGGGCAAAGTTCGGGGTCGTGTTCGGCATTCGGAGCTTTGACGTCACCGGCAAGTTGCTAAGGATGCCAAGGTGATCACTTCCTGGATTCCATAGAATCCAGGAAGTGATCACCTTGGCGTCCTTAGCAACCTGCCATTGATGTCAAAGCTCCGCCCCCAGAATCTCTTCATGGGAGGGATTCCCCAGCTCCTTCAAAGGGAAGTCTTCATGTAAAAATAAACATTGTTACTTTTGCGAAAAGGACGTCGCAGCGGCACTGCAAGCAAATGGCGGTCCTTTCATGTAAAAATAAACATGTTTATTTTTACATGAAAGGAACGCCCTTTGCTTGCAGTGTTCGGTTCGGGTTCGGACAAATTTTGCATAAAGTTCGGCTGAACTTGCCAAACCTGAACACCATTGGGTTCGCCCATCACTATTTAGAACCCACTACTGTGTAATACACACAATGAAATGTAACACACTTAACATAGGATTCAATTAAAATTATTAATGCTGCTGGTCTTTCAAATCAAAGTGGAGAAAGTACAATTCTGATATTTTATCATCCACTGCAGAGCATTTGAGTAAGGAATCACCAGAGTGAATCATAACTTTCCCGCAAAATTATAAAGATCTATTTATAAGTTATAAATGTCACTTCCAAAGAAAACTTTTTTTGTTGTTTCTAGGTCATTTCTGGCTTGGCTGCTGGCACAATCTAAACCTAGCACAGATTTTTTTTTTCTTGAAGAGTGATGTCTTTCAATTTAGCAAAAATTATTCTTCAACATTTTTTAAATAAAGCTGGTCTCTGTCTTCTAGTCAGTTCAAATTTCTCATCCTAAAAGAACCTCTGCTTGATTCCATTTAAAAATGGAAGATTTTGATAAGATCGATTTGGAGTCTTTTCCATATCTCAGAACAGAGGCTGTTCAAATCCAAAGTTCCCTAAAGGATATCAACAATTAATTAAGAGAACAATTAGTGACTCTATTTCCTGCCTTTCATACCATTAAGCTAATATTAATGGAGAAAAAAAAACAGATTTCAGTAACCTTTAAAAAGTTTATGTAGAATATGTAACTCCTATGCATCAGAGCATGTTGCAAGGCAACTTTCAGTTGGAACTGAGTTCTTTTCAGGTGGGGAGGGGGAGTAAAATGTCTAACTTCTTAGCATCAGAGCATGTTAATATAATACTGTATAAGAAATACTAATGATCTGGTGATCATTTCAAAAAAACCTTTCTTAGCAAGTACCTAGAAAGCAAGAAGA
The DNA here is from genome assembly GCF_031021105.1 of Erythrolamprus reginae. Taxonomy (NCBI): domain Eukaryota; kingdom Metazoa; phylum Chordata; class Lepidosauria; order Squamata; family Dipsadidae; genus Erythrolamprus; species Erythrolamprus reginae. The sequence goes on along the minus strand of NC_091952.1, from coordinate 234,104,142 downwards.
ACATACGTGCCACTTTTCAAGTTTGTAGACTTTACAGTTCTGGCAATTGTGTGATGAGTGAGTGGTATTTGGCTTTTATATAGAGATAAGCAACTCAAGGTAGCAAACATAAGTCTCCTTTCTCCTCTATTATTTAGATGCTGGTCAGAGTCCTTTTGGAGTGAGCAGCATATAAATACAATAAATAAATAAAATAAATAAATTTCCACAACAACCCAGTAAGTTGAATTGAGATGAGAGGGAATGGCTCAAGCCATCCAACCAGTTTTCATGCTTAAAGTGGGACTAGAACTCACAGTCTCCTAATCTCTAGGTTGCAGCCTAACTACTAGACCAAACTGGCTCTCCAAAATGCAAAAAGCTTTATGCTTTTCACCCTGGATATGACACATAGACCTACAATATACAGTATGTTCTGTTTGTTTGCCTAAGAAACTTGAGTTCTATTGATAAATCTCTGAACCCACACAACATCGATTAGGTGAGAACACATTGTTGTATTTAAAACAACACAAATCAATGGGGAAACTGTAAACACAACTTGGACTGGTCAGAATTTTAACTACTACATGGTGGTTTGGGGTTTGTTTTGGGAGGGCTGGACACAAAAATTTGATTTGAGAAACAGTAAAAATAGAACCAGATCTTTGGTACATATTTCACATTCATCCATTCACAGGGAAAGAAAAAGAAGAAGCATAGGTTTATCCCTGATGTACAGTAGTTTCAGATCTGAAGTCTTTGCACTGAGGCTCTGTTACAAACCATACCTCGCTAACTATGCATTTTTATTGTAAAAAAATCTTTTTTATAACGGTATTGATCTCCATGTTTCTCCCAAAGATCAATATCTATGTCCTGGATTATTTCGTCCCTGCTGCTTTAGCTTCTGTTGCTCAACATTTAATGAATGTCTGAGTTCCCTAATATCATTTCAATCATTTTCCATTCTCCCATCGTCATTAAGATTCCTGACCTCTCTCACTTATCTAGCACAATCCAGTGTAATTTTAGAGCACTAAGAATGAAATAGAAGCCTTGTTCTGTTCAAACTAGAAAATCATTCCAAAGCAATGTATTAATTTTATTTTTAAAAATTGCAAACTATTCAGCTACCCACTCTTCTTATCATTGACTGCAGTAGTAGCTTTGCAACTGTTGTTTGGGGAAATTGGCAGATGAAAATGACCTCGGTGCCATTTATTTCCTGCTTATTTCAGCACACCAAGTCCCATTAAACAGTGAAGGTGGGCCAAAGCCAGTCTATTCTATAAACAGCTCATAATCCTGGAAGACTGAACCTATGTTCACAGTGACTCAAAGGGAATAAGTATAAATATAAAGATGTACATTGTACATATTCATAATTAAAAATAGAATTTATGTCTGTCTGTCTGTTAGATATTTATCTTACCATTTGTTCAGGAGCCCAAGGCAGAATACATACTATCAGTGAAGGGCTAACAAATTTTTTACTACCACACTGTAGGCGTGGCTTAGGCAGGACGCCCTGCATTTTCTTTCAACATCTTTCAGTGCAAATTGGGTGTTCGGGGGTGGAGCTCCATTTTTGCTACCCCACTGTTTTTCCCCACCCCCTTCGGTCTGGGCAGCATCCCACTGCTGTGTGTCCCAGTAGTGGAGAAGGAGCTACACATCCATTTCCAGCTGACCGGTGGGCGGGCACAAACATCAGCATGAGATTCGGGTTCTTTACATGCTACAGAAGCCAAATCTCATGCGGGGACGTGCACATGAGCCAGATTTTGGTGATTTTAGCCAGTTTTTTGCTTCCGTGCATGCGCGGCTGAATCTCACATCGATGCCCAACCACCTGCTGGACGCCCCCGCCCCCATGCCAGTCACTGGGAGTGTTCCAGTAGTGTTGGTGAAGACTAACCCCAGCCCCCATTATTTCCCCCCATAATAGTAATAGCCCTATGATATTGTTTGTTTGTTTGTTTGTTTATTTATTTATTTATTTATGCTGCCCTTTTCCTTAGACTCAGGGTGGCTTACATGTTACCAATAGCACTTTTTTTACAGAGTCTTCAGAGAGGGGCGGCATATAAGTCTAATAAATTATTACTATTATTATTATTATTATTATTATTATTATTATTATTATTATTATATATATATATATATTATTTTATATGACTTACAAACATTTAGACATCAAACAATACAACATTAAACATTTACACTTGATATATTTACAAGATTTATTTTTTTTAACAATTCTATTTACTATACCTTTTTCTTAATTTCCACCCAGTTGTAAATTTTTTCCCACACTTTGTAATAGTCCTTATTTTGTTGGTTTTGAATTTCATATGTTAATTTGCTAAATTTGGCGCAGTCTAATATTTTTTAAATTACCGTTTCTTTGTTTGGAATCTTATCTTGTTTCCAGACTTGTGCATATGCTAATCTTGCAGCAGTAAGTATTATTATTATTATTATTATTATTATTATTATTATTATTATTATTATTATTATTATTATGCCCCCACAATCCAGGTCCTCATTTTACCTACCTGGGAAGCATGGAAGGCTGAGTCAACCTTGAGCCGGTGATGAGATTTGAACCACTGACCTGCAGATCTAGCAGTCAGCTTTAGTGGCCTGCAGTACTGCACTCTACCTGCTGTGCCACCTCGGCTCATTAGTTGAATTATGAGCATATTGCCTTGCATGGCTGAATCACTGGCTTGGAAGCCCCTGTTCAAGACCATGAAGAAATGTGAAGAATGGTTCCAGGAACTGGGTTTTTCCAGTCTTCTGAAAAGAAGGACTAGGGGTGACATAATAAAAGTGTTCCAATATTTGGGGGGCTGTCCCAAAGAAGAGGGGGTGAATCTATTTTCCAAAGCACCTGAAGGCAGAACAAGAAACAATGGATGGGAACTAATCAATAAGAGAAGCAACCTGGAACTAAGGAGGAACTTCCAACAGTGGAAACAATTAAGCAATGGAATATCTTGCCTTCAGAAGTCATGGGTACGTCTTCATTGAAGGCCTTTAAGAAGAGACTGGACTGAAATGGTGTGTGGTCTCCTGCTTCTGCAAGTGGTTGGACTAGAAGACATCCAAGGTGCCTCCAGCTCTGTTATATTGATAATTAATTCCCTATTTGTGTCCATTGCTCGTTATAATAGTTTAAGAAGGATTTAGGCAAATTTCAAATAGTACCCCCCCAAAAAGCAACAAAATCATTTTTTAGTTTCTTGGTCAAGAAGCACCAGGATAGAGGATAAACCCTATCCCGGGCCCGCCAGAGATCATCCATCAGTGTGACCAAAGCAGTTCCCATGCTGTAGCTGGGCCTGAATCCTGACTGCTGAGGGCCTAGATAATCAGCTTCTTACAAGGCCTGCTGTAGCTGGAGTGACAGCAGCTTCTCAACAACCTTCCCCATAAAGGGAAGGTTGGAGACCGGACAATAGTTATTAAGTACAGCTGGATCCAGGGCAAGCTTCTTGAGTAGTGATGGGTGAACCCAACGGTGTTCGGGTTCAGCAAGTTCAGATGAACTTTACGCAAAATTCGGCTGAATCCGAACCAAACCCGAACCCGAACGGGGAATCCCTCCCACAAAGAGATTCTGGGGTGGAGCTTTGACATCACTGGCAGGTTGCTAAGGACACCAAGGTGATCACTTCCTGGATTCCATGGAATCCAGGAAGTGATCACCTTGGTGTCCTTAGCAACCTGCCGGTGACATCAAAGCTCCGAAAAAAATTCGTGTTCGGCATACCGAACACCGCAAAATTCGGTACGGACCCAAATTGTGCGGGTTCAGTTCGCCCATCACTATTCTTGAGGAGGGGGCAGACAAGTGCCTCATTGTAGGGAGATGGAAAGCCCCCCCCCCCAAAAGAAGCATTGACAATGAGGATGGAGTTCCTCATTTAGATCAAGAAACTATAAAATGGTTGCAAACAGATTTTTGTGATGTACAAAACTGCAGGCAAATCTTCAGAATATATGCCTTTTATTAAATGCAAATGACAGGATAGGGAACTCTTTCCATTGTTAGAGCCTACCCATATGCAGGCTAACCCTTGCAAAGGCTAAAGGTACTATTATCATTATCTTCATTTAACAACCCCATAATCCCTTGTAGGTAGAGTCCGGGTCACTGAATGGAGCTAGCAAAGTGTTTTAATGGCTGGGAGTCCTGTTGCCAATGCGGAATTTTGTTCAGTAGATATATTCTCAGTGTTCCAAAGAGAGATAAATACAGTGATACCTTGTCTTACAAACTTAATTGGTTCCGGGACGAGGTTCTTAAGGTGAAAAGTTTGCAAGATGGAACAATGTTTCCCATAGGAATCAATGGAAAAGCGATTAATGTGTGCAAGCCCAAAATTCACCCCTTTTGCCAGTCGAAGCAACCGTTTTTGCACTCCTGGGATTTCCCTGAGGCTCCCCTCCATGGGAAACCCACCTCAGCATCGCAAAAACATCGAAGTCCTCGAAACCCCAACTCCGGACCTCTGTGTTTTTGCGATGCTGCGATTTCACTGAGGCTCCCCTCACTGCAAAACCCCCACCTCCGGACTTCCTGCTGGGATTCCCCTGCAGCATCACAAAAACACGGCAGTCCGGAGGTGGGGTTTCCCATGGAGGGGAGCCTCAAGGGAATCCCAGCAGCGCAAAAATGGGTGCTTCACTGGCAACGGAAGTCCGGAAGCAGGGCATCTCAGCGGCGGCGGTGGGTTTGTAAGGTGAAAATAGTTTGTAAGAAGAGGCAAAAAAATCTTAAACCCAGGGTTTGTATCTCGAAAAGTTTGTATGACGAGGCGTTTGTAAGACAAGGTATCACTGTATCTGCCTCTACCTAGGGTTGAACTCACAGCCTCCTCTGAGGTGAGAGCTCCACCTCTAGGCCACTGCATGATTCCATTAAAGGTACTACTGTGCTGAATTTAAAACATTGACCTTAAAAACAAAGTAATCTACCTGCAATTTACATTCATGTACCTTTTTGTTGCTAATGAAAGGAACATGAAGCAATACGGAGGTAACAAGAGAGTGGTGAAAAATGTAAAATTGTCTTTGATTTTACCAATTTCACATTATTAAAATGTGGAGGCTAAGATATGGTGTGTCCTATCATTACTGGCATGGCATTCATTAAGATCTGAGCCAAGAGCTGTTTTTATGACATAATTAATGGGCCTTCTCACTGCTCATGTTGTAACTAATGGGCAGATGCATTACCCCATCTATGGAAAAACTATTATCACATTATCACCTACTTTTGCTGTACGTAGCCCTTTTTAAAAGATGAATAATTTATATGAAAGTACATAATTGTGATTCACTAATTCTACTGCAGATGTAAAATAAAACCTGTAGCAAGATGCTAAATGGACAACTTTGAGCAGGTTTTAATAGACCTGGCTTAATAAATAGTAGATGAGGAGGTAACAGATTCTTAATAAAAAAAATTGACTGAACACAGGGAGACTGACCCCCCTCGAGCCATTTTTAAATCTATCTCCTTATGATTCGCATTCAGTTTTAACCAAGGAAATGTAAAATCTTTGAATATTGGTAAGGGAAATGAACAGTGGCATAAACACAGTAGTGCAAGAAGGGCAGGAACCTTGATAGCCAAAGATTTGGATAGGGAGATATCAATTTGCCATCTTCTCTTGTCACCCTCTCCTTGCGCGCTGATTGTAGTAAACTTAATTGTGTTGGTAGAGTTACCATCACTGAATTGGGGGAAAAATGTCCAGTGACCACTGGAAAATAACAAATATTTTTGAACTTCCTACCAAGTTTAAGTAGCTGACCGGATCTTTCCCGGAGGGCATGGTAGCTTTCATTTCTAAATTGCATTTATATGTGTAAATGATCCTGTGATGTTGTAACCTTTTAATCTTTGATTGCTTAAGTAGATACTGAACAATTAGGTGTTATGAAGGTTAGTTTACTGTAATATTTTTCAATTTACAAAGGATGACCTTATGAAAGAGAAAAGCTATAGATAACCAATATATTTACTTAAACTGTTGATATATATATTAACTTGGGGAGGGAGGGAGGGAAAAAGGAAGGAAGGAAGGAAGGAAGGAAGGAAGGAAGGAAGGAAGGAAGGAAGGAAGGAACTATCCTCCATGGCAAAAGCCTTTGAAAAGATTATAGCTATTCCCATTTTCTCTTTAAGAAGAAGTAGTTGGTGAAGGAAATCACCATCTTCTTAAAACCTAGGTAACAGCAGGTTTTATTGCTTGTTATTGAAGTAAATGTTCTGTTTAATTTATTTGAATTCTGAAGGGCATCTTTTGGTTCATCTACTATTAAGGCAGAATATATTTAAATTAACTGAACTAGATTCCACAAAAAGTATCTTCATGCTCAGACTTCCTATCTCTGATGATGAGAACTACACAATTGCCTTTGACAGTCTGTTCTACTTCCCTTTGACCTATTTAAATAATGAAGAAAAGAGGTCTTCCTATCGAAATAATGGATTGTTTAGCAATCCACTCATGTGTAAATCACACGTAGAATTATCAGTATTCCAGATCTGACCACAGCATCCAACATCTCCTGTGGCTTCTTAAATACTCTTATGAGGAATAAAGGTTGCCACCCTGTTATATTATTTGCATTTAATCATTAACAGTTTTAACCCCCATACTTATTGAATAGAAGTCACTACTTTAAGAAAGTGCTGAGTTATTATCATCCATCATCTATAATGAGAAGAGTAGAAGCTAAAGGAAAAGATTGAGAACTAAATCAGCTATTACCATCAGGATAGGCATTATCTGATATTCTCTTTTTTGTTCTATTTTTGATTTCTTGCCTTTATCATTTTTATAAATAATCAACGTGAGGATACTTCCTCCTATTTTCACAACAACAACCCTGTGAGATGAGTTGGGCTATGAGATTGTGACTGGCCCAAAGTCACGCAGTGCATTCCAGGCATTGATCACTCTGTTGATGAAGTCGTATTTTCTGCAATCGAGTTTGGAATGGTTTACATTAAGTTTGAATCTATTCCGTGCTTGTGTTTTGAAGCTGAAGTATTCATTGACAGGTAGGAGATTGTGGTAGATGATTTTATGAACTACATTTAGATCAGATCGAAGGTGATGTAGCCCTAATTTAAGCCCAAAATTTCAAGTCTGGTGGAATAAGGTAAAATAATTAAATTAAGATTAAATAAATCTTAAATAGTGGCAAACTGTCTCTGGTTTTAACATTGTGCCTTGGTTAAGATGTTAACTGGATTCTGTGAAATTCTGGTTGAAATTCCCAACTCAGTTAGGAGCACACTGGTTTGCTTTGGACCTGTCGTTTCTTTTCAGTTCAATCCAATCCACATGATTGTTGTTATAGTAATAAAATGAAGAATCTTGTCTGTAGCCTTGAGCTCTCAGAAGAGGATTGGGATATAAATGCTATCAATCAATAAAAGGTTATATCTTGAAGGTCTACCCTGCCAAAATGCTTGCAGGCATTTGAAAACATTTACGCTGATAACACCTAAGAAGCATTTAGCTATAGTTTATCTTTCTTGGAAATGATTTCATTCTCTAAACCTTCAAAATGTGTCATCTGCACACACACAAAACATTTTTTATGGAAGATGGCAATTAAATTCCAATTTAAGATTTTCAACAAGAAGCATTCACATCTATTACACTGCTGAAGCCATTTGCCAAATTGGAAGTGTGTATCTTGCCTTCATCAATGGAAAGAAATGGATTTCCCAAATAATACATGTACAATACAATGATTCAAACGTGTGTGCGCTGCCACAGTGAACTATAAAGAAACCCATCTCTACATGAACTATCCCTCTTGCTTCTACCATATTCCTTTTGTCAGGCTGAACAAATGGGTGATAGATAGACAGATCATGTGAGATGATCGAAGGCTGTAAGGATGCTTTAGAGCACCCGGGGATATGCAAGTGACATCTGTCTGAAGCTCCTTTAAGGCAGCTGTCTCTCTTCCCAGGATCTTGCTCACAGCAGCTTCAGCATTATATTGGGAAATGATGCATTTCATTTAATGAGCTAGAGACAGGTGGTACCCAAGCAATCCCTGATGCTCTAAATATTTTTTTCCCCGTTTTGCCTTTGAATTGAAAACACTGCAAAATCTGCATGGATACAGGTCTACATATGCCAAGACTGGAATTCTGAATTAGCCTCGCTACCATAAAACCTGACTCCAGATTAATAATAGCCATGGCCTCCTGACATATCCTGAACCTACCTGAGGTTCAGGAGTCATACAGGTAGTCACTGACTTACAACAGTTCATTTAGTGACTGTTCAAAGTTATAACTGAAAAAAAAATGACTTACAACCTGTTTTGCCGGGCCCTCTGATAGGAGCCTCCCAAAAATTCAAGGGTACAAATTTCAGACACACACACGTTTGAAAATTCAAAACAATCTTCTTTATCACAAAATTCAAAATAAACAAAGCACTCTTTTTGTATTGCAAAGAGCACTCTTCCCAAAACAACCAGGTAGTCTGTACAGTTTTCCTTAAGCAGTCATTAAGTACTTAGCTAGCAGCTGTGAAGAAACTTCACACCCCTCTGCTTTGGTTTCAAAGGCATGAAAAAGTCCAGCAACACAAGATTCCTGATGAACTCCGATCAGATATTCTTCCACAATGGCCAAACCCACATGCTGCTATTTATAGCAGCAGCTCTAATTACTGGAGCCCCACCCAAACACAGGTGGCCTCCCTTATTTCCTGTAATATGTTCTTACTTGGTCTCTTCTACGCATAATTCTGCGCTTGCGTGGGTCCAAAACGTCATCATCTGAATCAACGGAAGATAAGGGTGATTGACTGCCTGGACTGTGAGCCAAGCCCTCCTCTGCCGAGTCACTCCCACCTTCTTCTTCGTCCGAGGAAACTAAACTGATTCTGTCCACAATAACACAGGCCTGTGACATGCTGAAGTTTCCCCTGCATCCACCTCCCCATTCCCTGGGGCAGGAGCTGTGGCAGAGCCAACCACAACACGACCAGGAGTGGGCTACTGCCCGGATGTGGGTGAATGCAGGGGTAGTAATGTGGGGTAGTAAAAATGGAATTCCACCCCAAAGCACCCAATTTGCACTGAAAGTTGTTGAAAGAAAATGCAGGGTGTCCTGCATAAGCCAAGCCCACAGTGTGGTAGTAAAGATTTGGTAGCCCTTCACTGTTTACAACCATTTTTCATACTTACAACCATTGCAGCATCCCTCGTGGTCATTTGATTGGGTAACTGACACATGTTTAAAATGTTTACAGTGTCCCGGGATCATGTGATCACCTCTTGTGATCTTCTGAAAAGCAAATTCAATCGGAAATCCAGATTTACTTAACAGCCATGTTGCTAACTTAACAATTCACGTAATTTACCTATTTATTTTATTTATTTATTCGATTTTTATGCCACCCATCTCCTTAGACTCAGGGCGGCTTACAACATGTTAGTAATAGCACTTTTTCACAGAGCCAGCATATTGCCCCCACAATCCAGGTCCTCATTTTACCCACCTCCGAAGGATGGAAGGCTGAGTCAACCTTGAGCCTGTGATGAGATTTGAACAGCTCACCTAAAGATCTACAGTCAGCTTCAGTGGCCTGCAGTACTGCACTCTATCCACTGCGCCACCTCAATTCTTAATAACTGGGGCAAGACAGGTTGTAAAACTTACTTAACATCTGTCTCGTTTAGCATCAGAAATCATGGGCTCAATTGTGGTTCTAAGTCAAGGAGTAGCTGTACTATAGTATTGTAATTTTGTACATGGGGAATGAGGAACATTTTGGGCACTGATAATTATGCAGAAATGATTCCAGTTCTTTAATTGTGCTTAACTTCTTCACTGTCTAAATTAGTTTTATTTTTGACAAATACATTTGTATTTGGCAATATCTATAGGTATAACATTACTTATATACATAAGATGAGTACAAATAAAAAAGGGAACGTTTGGACAGGGACGGTAGGCACACTGGTGTGCTTATGCACGGCCCTTACAGGCCTGTTAGGAATTGGGTGAGGTCAACAATAGATAGTCTAAGGCAGCGATGATGAACCTATGGCACCGTGCTACAGGTGGCATGCGGAGCCATGTCAGCTGGTGTATGTGTGTGGCAGCCAGCTGACTTTTGGCTCACACAGAGGCTCTGTAAGGGTGTTTTCTGCTTCCAGAGAGCCTCCAGGGGGATGGGGAGGGCATTTTACCCTCCTCTGGTTCCAGGGAAGCCTTTGGAACCTGGGAAGGGCAAAACACCGAGCCTACTGGGCCCACCAGAAGTTGGGAAACAGTCCGTTTCTGTCCTCTAGAGGGCCTCCAGGGGGGTGGGGTAACTGTTTTGTCCTCCCCAGGCATTGAATTATGGGTATGGGCACACGCACATGTGCGATAGCGTGCACACACACTCATTTGGTACCTGAGGAAAAAAAGGTTTGCCATCACTGGTCTGAGGCCCTGGTTCCCAACATGGAGTCTACGCCCCAAAGGGGGGCAATTTGATTTTTAATAGGAGTAAATGAAACCTTGTTTAAACCAAGTTAATGGCCTTTTAGGCTTCCCCCACATGAGTAGGAGTTCACTTTTTGAATTGCAAGAATTATATGTCATGGGGGGAACATCAGGATTTTAGAGATGCTTAGGTGAGGCATGGACAAAAAAAAGGTAGGGAACCACTGGTCTAAGGGTAAAGTTTTGGGGATTTGGGGAGGAAACCACAGAGTTAAGTAGTGAGTTCGAGGCATTAACCACTGTTTTCTGCAGTTGAGTTTGGAGCACTTCACTGAGTTTGTATCTGTTGTGTGCTATGTGTGTTGTTGTGGTTAAAACTGAAGTAGTCATTGAGAGGAAGGACTTTGCAGCAGATAATTTATGAACTATATTTAGGTCATGCCAAAGGTAGTTCTAAACTTTTAAAGACCAGAATTTCAAGTCTGGTTGTGTAAGGATGACTCTTGGTTGTGTAAAAGGAGTGGAGGACTCTTCTTGTAAAGTATCTCTGGACATGCTCTATTGTATTTGTGCCAAATATGAAGTGTGACTTCCAGACAGATAAGATGTATTCATGGATTGGTCTGGCAAATGTTTTGTATCTCTGGTTAGTAGTGTAATACTACCAGAGAAGGAGCTACGTAAGATTAGGTTAACAATTTTTGATGCCTTTTGGGCGATGTTGTTGCAGTGGGCTTTGGCACTTAGATCATTTGATATGAGTACTCCAAGGTCTTTGCTCCCCTTATCAGGTATCATCAATGTCAACATCTTACGTTTCAGCACTGAATAGCTTGATTGCTGCTGCAAATGGATTCTTAGGTACCCAAAATCTTAAGTACCCAAAAGTGATGTTAGACAAGTGTATTTATAATTAAGGGTGATGGGTGTCAGCCTCTTGTTGTGAAATCCATTGCTTCAACGGGAATTTAGCACTGATTTCTTTGGCTGCAAATTATGAATTATTTCTCTTTCTTTAGCTATTTGGATTAATTTAGCACTTCCTCCAAAGATCAGGAGAAGGGGGAGGGGGGGAGACATCCTTCCAAATGTTCTAATAGGCTTGATTGGGCCTTTGATGATCCTTGAAAGCAATGCATCCCATTTCTACATTATCTGTCATATTATGGCTCATTAAATCTTCACAGCAGCTTCACCCTCTGCTCATTTTTGTCCTCTGCCACAATCAGAGGGAACAAAACCAATAACATCTGTACCCTTTTCCAGTACTGCTTTGGTTTTAAAATACCTGGGGTTATTCTTAAATGGGCTGCCGCAGTGATGTAGACTTTCAAATGTAATTCAGTTGTGCTTTTAATTTTTAGGGAGTGCAATACATTAGCCGGCTTCTGAAAAGTTCCTCCATATCCCAAGAAGTAGTAATTATTAAATAAAATATTTCCTGTAGAATATTAGCAATATTTTAGTCACGTACGCATATTTAACAATGTGACAGCTGCACATTGTCCTTCAATTCTGGTATTAAGGATAAGTGCTTAAATGGGCTTTTCGTTTTAAAGGTTTTGCTTCCTGGAAAAAAAAAAGTATTATAGACCTCTGCAAATGGAACACAAATATAATTTCTTGAGTAATCTTGAAATTATATCCCAGCGACCAGTTAGGTCCCACAGAGTGTGTCTCTTCCGGGTCCCGTCAACTAAACAATGTCGCTTGGCGGGACCAAGGGGAAGAGCCTTCTCTGTGGCGGCCCCCACCCTCTGGAACCAATTCCCCCCAGAGATTAGAATTGCTCCCACCCTTCTTGCCTTTCATAAGCTTCTTAAAATCCACCTCTGCCGCCAGGCATGGGGGAATTGAGATACTCTTCCCCCCTAGGCCTTTACAATTTTATGCATGGTATGTCTGTATGTATGTTTGGTTTTACAATAGGGGTTTTTAACTGTTTATATTGGGTTGTCATATGCTGTTTACTACTGTTGTTAGCCGCCCCGAGTCTGCGGAGAGGGGCGGCATACAAATCCTGTCTTGTTTCTCGGCGTCTCTGTTCCTGGCTTGTGGCCCAGCAGCTTTGGAAGACCCGTGGGAGGTGTAGGTCTGCTATCTACAGCCTCGGCTTGGCAGCAAGAATTCTGTATTGCTGCATGGACTTTTGCCTTCGTGGATATATCTGAAGATACAGCATTTTCCTGTTTGTAAGGACATTTTCTGTTACCTGTGTTTTTCTTGAATTTTATAAAACTGCCTTTGCCTTTTACCAGTATGTAATGACATATTTATTTATTTATTTATTTATTTATTTATTTATTTATTTATTTATTTATTTATTTATTTATTTATTTTGTCCAATACAAATTGAAAGTTAAGGAGAATAAAAATGTGTAGTAGTAAATATCAGGGAAGGGATAGAAGAAAAGATATGAGAATAGAATACATCAATGTAGAGTAGAGGAAGGATATATGGATGGGAGAAAAGATATATAAAATATAGGAGAGACAATTGGACAGGGGACGGAAGGCACACTAGTGCACTCATGCTCGGCCCTTACTGACCTCTAAGGAATCTGGAGAAGTCAACCGTGGAAAGTCTAAGGGAAAAATGTTGGGGGTTGGGGGTTGACACCACGGAGTCTGGTAATGAGTTCCACGCTTCAACAACTCGATTGCTGAAGTCATATTTTTTACAGTCAAGTTTGGAGTGGTTGATATTAAGTTTGAACCTGTTGCATGCTCTTGTGTTATTGCGGTTGAATCTGATTCATCTGATTCATGGACCAACAAAAGTTTCTTCCTTAAAATCTTGGCACCAGTTATTTCTGGAAACATTTCCCTCATATAACGAAAACCTTTATTTTGTTCACCACTTTCCCATTTTTTTTCATTTGTTGGAGTTTTAACTGGTTCAGTGCCACATTTTTCTGTCCTGGAACCATATTGTTTTAGAATAACCATTTCCTTTTAATACAATGCAATTCTCAAAGTGTTCACTTTCTCAACGTTCTATCCATATTTGAGTATGTTCTGTCCCATTTCTGCATTAATTTGCATTTTTTTTAAAAAAATTGAAAACATTCTTGGCATGCCTGTCTTAACATATATGTGTTTATATGTTCTTTTTCTAATGTATGCAGCTTTGCCAGAAATTGTTCTGAATCAAAATATATGCATTTAAAATATATGCATTCAAGTGAAACTTCTCTCAGATGTATTCTGGTATTTTTTTTTCCTAAATTGAGAACTGCATCACTTCATTTGGGAAAGGGATGGTAATTGTGTTTAACCTGGCTTGCATGTATGGTAAGTTTCTAGAATGTGAATAGAGTAAAACTACACCAAAATGCAAACAAAGCCCATATTTCTCTCACTCCTAATTAGACATGTGCTTCAATGAGCAAAATTACTTTTGAGGCTGCTTAGTTCTTCAGATAACTGAATTTCCTACACTGCCTCCAGGAAAATATATATATATATCTGGGAGTTGTGGAACTTTCATTACAAACTGTGTCTGCGTACTGAAGAATAAAACACCCATTCTGGTATGTGCTTCAGACTTGCTTCTCTCTTTCTCCATCTCATCACTAACAAAACCATCCTAATTAGCACATTAAGTCTGATTGAGTTTGGATACACTGCCAAGTATAGAAATGTACTGGCAGAGCACATTTATCATGGATTTCTTCCATTCCTTTCCATTGATGCCTTATATGCTCAAAGGGGCAGGTTGAAATGGTGAAATACAAGTTTTTAAAACAAGATATAGTCAGCCCTGATTGCATCTTTGTAGTTAGAATTGAGTCCTGTCTCTATGTACAGTGATACCTCTACTTACAAATAGTGTTGGGTGAACCGAACCCGCACAATTCAGGTCCGTACCGAATTTTGTGGTGTTCGGCATGCCGGACCTGAAACCCCATTTTTTTTAAAAAAATTGTGCTTTAGTTTGGCGTTCGTGCTGAACACCACGAAAGCCACCGCCCGGCTGTCATCTGCTGAGAAGAGGAGGAGGAGCCGGGCGCCGGTAGCGGCAGAGGAAGGTGAACACCGGGGAGCTGTCGGCCAGTCGGGAGGCTGGGAGGGAGGCACAAAAGGAGCTGGGGAATCCCACGAAGAGATTCAGAGGGCAGAGCTGTGACGTCACGTATACCGGCAGGTTGCTAAGGACGTCAAAGTGATCACTTCAATGGAACCCAGGAAGTGATCACTTTGGTGTCCTTAGCAACTTGCCGGTATACATGATGTCAAAGTTCCATCCCTGGAATCTCTTTGTGGGAGGGATTCCCCAGCTCCTTCAAAGGGAGGTCTTTTCATGTAAAAATAAAAGTTTTTTTATTTTCACGTGAAAGGACCTCCCTTTGCTTGCGGCGCCACTGCAGTATCCTTTTTTGTAAAAATAAAAATAAATAAAAATAAAAAATCCGATGGGATTCCAGGGGTGGAGCTTTGGCGCCACGAACAATTCAGATTTGGGTTCGGCCGAATTTTGCGCAAAGTTCGGCTGAACTTGCTGAACCCAAACACCGTCGGGTTCGCCCATCACTACTTACGAACTTAATTCGTTCCGTGATCAGGTTCTTAAGTAGAAAAGTTTGTAAGAAGAAGCAATTTTTCCCATAGAAATCAAATAATGCATGCGATTGGGGAAGCCACATGGAATCTCCTCCCAGGAGATTCCTAGAGAGGCCCCGTGGAGGCTTCTCCCCACTTTTCCAGCCCTGTTTCTTCCCAGGAGATTCCTAGAGAGGCCCCACAGAGGCTTCTCCCCACCTTTTCCAGCCCTGTTTTTTCCAAGGAGATTCCTGGTGCTCTATTAGTAAATAAGAGGTAGAAGGAGAGAAAATTTGAGGTTTCCCCATCTCTATTCACCTTTCGTATCCATGAGCTCATTAAACATTGCATTCAGGCATATTCAATAACTCAAGTAAGCAAAAAGACGAGTGACTTTCTTGAATTAGAATGTGTCAGCAGAAAATGAATCTATTTGCTGGTCTCTGAAGTCTGTTTTGTGGCTTACAATAGTGACTTGTTGTCACTTTTTTTATAGTTCTGCCACAGGCATTGCTGGTAGAAAAAAATTTGGGTGGGTGGGTAGGGAAAGAAGCTATTTCTTCAGTCTATTCAATAGAACCTTTTGGGTGAAGTCTATAATCTGGTCAGAATAACAGAACAGAATAACAGAGTTGAAAGGACCTTGGAGGTCTTCTAATCCAACCACCTGCTCGAGCAGGTGATCCTATATCATTTCAGACAAATCTCTTGTTAAAAACCTCCAGTGTTGAAGTATCCACAAATGCCCGGTCGGCGGCTTAAACCGCCGGCCGAAATTGCCTCCAGAGCAGGGGGACACTGCTGCGAGCTGCACGGAGCTCCGAACTTCCGGTTTCCGGGAAAACCGGAAGTTCGGCTTCTGGCAGCACGCCAAGGTGGTGCGCTGCATGCAGGGCTCAGGGGGAGGTCCTGGATCACCCTATTTAAGGGCAGGCCGAGCAGGACCTCCTCCTTGCCCTGCTTGGATCCCAAAGCGAACACCCGCCTGCCCTCCGCTATCAACAGTGTGTCCTAATGAGGTCGCTTCGGGGCCGAATAGGAATTTTTTGCAGCTTCCCCTTTAGAGGCAGCCGTTTTTTCGCCTATTCCACACTGACGGTAAGGATGGAATGGTTAGGGGGTGCGGCGCTATATAGATATTTGAATTAGGCTTCCCTCTGGTCACTGGGGTTGGCAGGTTAGGGGCGGAAATGGGCAGTAGGAGCAACTGCGCATGTTCCTTTGGGCATCTTTTAAAAGGATGATGGACCGCCTCTCTCCATGAACTATAGGTTGTTACAACATCGGGGATTGGAGGGTGAGCTCCTCCCACATGCTGAAGGACGTGGCTCGGATCCAGGTGAATGTGGCTACCTCCACCTGGTTCAGCAAGGAGTTATGCCCAATGTTGCCCAGGAAGGTTTTGGCCTCTGCAGGTCCTTTGTTTATAGTTGAATTTGAATATTTAAATTTACATATTTAAAGTTACGTTATTTAAATTTATTCTAATTTAATAAAGTGACCCTATATTTAACCCATACACTGTCTCAGCGTCTTTACTCCACTTCCGGGTCAACTTCTGGATGCAAGTTGTTCCACTGGTTAATTGTTCTGTAGGAAATTTCTTCTTAGTTCTAGGTTGCTTCTCTCTTTGATTAGTTTCCACCCAAGTCAAGGCTGATATTAATACACTTTTCATAATGCTTACCATTGAAGAATGTGAATGTAAAGATGAATAGAAGATTACTACAACTCAGTGATTCACACATTTGGTTCCCATGGTTTTCACCTAATTAAAAGTAAAAAAAAAAATCCGAAACAATCAGTCATATAGTCCAAGCAAGGTGCTGTCCGTTTGCTTGGAAACGCCATTTCTCCTCTTTTCAGCCACCTGTGGGAATGTCCTTGGTTAACAGGGGAAACTATTTTGTTTTGGCTACAAAACCCCAGCTATCTCTATTCGTGCCTCCCTATCATCAGCGCCACTCCAGCAACTTTGAAGCCTCTGAAATGGCCTGGGCCAGGCTAGCTTCAGAGTTGACAGGGGCATTCATTCTCCACAGGAAAGTCAGTGCTGGGGGAAGAATAGAGAGCCATTATGACAGTACAATATGTTTCAATGGTGGAATTCAAAAAGTTTTACTCTTGGTTCTGTGGGCGCGGTATGTTGGGCTTGGTGGGCGTGAGTTATTTATTTATTTATTTATTTATTTATTTATTTACTTACTTACTTACTTACTTACTTACTTACTTACTTACTTACTTTCTTTCTTTCTTTCTTACTTTCTTACTTACTTACTTACTTACTTACTTACTTACTTACTTACTTACTTACTTACTTACTTACTTACTTACTTACTTACTTATACAAACAATTATAGGGTGTTAATTTGTACAAATAAAACATTAGATAAGTAATGATAAAAAGTAACAAAAGAAGACAATAAGACAATGGTGCACTTATGCACGCCCCTTGTAGAGGAAGGATACTACAAAATCTCCATTCCCTACCCACTGCAGGGGAAGGTTACTGCAAAATCCCTATTTCCACCCACTCCTAATCAGCTGGGACTTGGGAGGCAGAGACAGGAGGTGGGGCCAATTAGAGGTGGTATTTATTAGTTCTCCACACTACTCAAATTTCCACTACTGGTTCTTCAGAACTAAACAGAAGCTGCTGAAACCTACCTCTGATGTGTTTACATTTCTACTATTTAAAGATAAGGATCCCCTTTTATGTCAAGAGGTGGAATACAAGGCAAGTCAAAAGTAGAGATATCCAATTTTTTGTCTTTTTTTTTCATATCAAGTCCACCACCATTAATTATTTATTTATTTATTTATTTATTTATTTATTTATTTATTTATTTATTTATTTATTTATTTATTTATTTATTTATTTATTTATTTATTTATTTATTTATTTATTTATTTATTTATTTATTTATTTATTTATTTATTTATTTATTTATTTATTTATTTATTTATTAGTTGGACTTGTATGCCGCCCCTCTCCGAAGACTCGGGGCGGCTCACAACAAGTAAAAACAGTCACAACAATCCAATTAATTAAAATATTTAACGATTTAAGAAAAAACCCATGTAGTAGCAAACACACACACAAGCATACCATGTATAAATTAACATGCCCAGGGGAGATGTTTAGTTTCCCCATGCCTGACGGCAAAGGTGAGTCTTAAGGAGTTTTCGGAAGGCAGGAAGAGTAGGGGCAGTTCTAATCTCCGGGGGGAGTTGGTTCCAGAGAGCTGGCGCCGCCACAGAGAAGGCTCTTCCCCTGGGACCCGCCAACCGGCATTGTTTAGTTGACGGGACCCGGAGAAGGCCCACTCTGTGGGACCTAATCGGTCGCTGGGATTCGTGCGGCAGGAGGCGGTCTCGGAGATATTCTGGTCCGATGCCATGAAGGGCTTTAAAGGTCATAACCAACACTTTGAATTGTGACAGGAAATTGATCGGCAGCCAATGCAGACTGCGGAGTGATGGTGAAACATGGGCGTACCTAGGTAAGCCCATGACTGCTCTCGCAGCTGCATTCTGCACGATCTGAAGTTTCCGAACACTTTTCAAAGGTAGCCCCGTGTAGAGAGCATTACAGTAGTCAAACCTCGAGGTGATGAGGGCATGAGTGACTGTGAGCAATGAGTCCCGGTCCAGATAGGGCCGCAACTGGTGCACCAGGCGAACCTGGGCAAACGCCCCCCTCGCCACAGCTGAGAGATGGTTTTCTAATGTGAGCTGTGGATCGAGGAGGACGCCCAAGTTGTGGACCCTCTCTGAGGGGGTCAATAATTCCCCCCCCCCCCCCAGGGTAATGGACAGACAGATGGAATTGTCCTTGGGAGGCAAAACCCACAGCCACTCCGTCTTATCCGGGTTGAGTTTGAGTCTGTTGACACCCATCCAGGCCCCAACAGCCTCCAGGCACCGGCACATCACTTCCACCGCTATTCCACTATTATTTCCTTTCATTCTTTTCTACTCTTTCTCTCTTCACTCAGTGATTATTAAGGCAAGTCAAATTGTTTGTGCAATAGAATTTATAATTTGCAGAACATTTTTAAATGTAAGGTAAAGGCTACAGCTTAATTACCCTGGGATGCATAATGCACAACCAATAAATAGCAGCTGTGAAAATAACTGCCATGTTTATCCCAAGAAAAGTGCATGAATATGCCCATAATGTCATCAGAATCAAACTCAACTTGAAGCTCATCTTATATATTACATTTGATTAATAAATAAGATTTTCATCACTATTTAATGCATTTTAGCTTTGGCATCATAAGTTTGGTATCTTATTTATGCCAAATTGCTAGATATGCAATTCTTTTTTGTAAGGTCATAGTATAATGTTTTTGTAAGTGCTCTATTTCCCTTAGATCAATCAAATTGATTCCCCAGCTTTGCTTTAAAAAAGCCACGCACAAAAACAAGCAGTATAGAGGGTTTTTCTGAGAGGGAGGGAGTATAGGAAGGAAGGGAGGGAGGAAGGAAGGAAGGAAGGAAGGAAAGATGGGGGGAGGAAGGAAGAAGAAGAAGGAGGAGGAAGGAAGGAAGGAAGGAAAAAGAAAGGAAGGAAGGAAGGAAGGAAGGAAGGAAGGAAGGAAGGAAGGAAGGAAGGACAGATTTAATGCTCCTTTCTAAGCCTGTAGATATCCTTAGCCATCCAGTTCATGCCTGTCCCAAAGGAGTATAATGCAAGTATAAATCCTTCCATTCTCCACTATCCTGTCAGAGCTGAAGAAGCTTCTGGGATGAGAAGTGAAACACCTTCAAAGAAAAAACAAGAAAGTCCAGTTGCCTCCTGAAAAAGCACCTTTTGGTCTCCCACATAAGATGAGCTAGGTCTTACAGCAGGGGTGTCAAACTCATGTCGTCATCACGTGATGTATTGGGAATTCCCACCACCCCCTTCACTAAACTAGGCATGGATGTGGCTGACACATGACAAATCTGGCCAACAGACCAGGAGTTTGACAGCTCTGTCTTATAGGCAGTGGTGTGGTGGAACTGGTTCCAACTGGTTTGTACTGACTCACAGGAGCTGATTGTTAAATTTTCTGAAATTTTGCAAACTAGTTTAGAGCAAAGCTGAGTCATATTGCCCAGAAGAGCTGTTCAGCAGCCAACAACAGAATGTGGTAGCACTAACAGAGCCATTAAAACCAGTTGTTGTACCCTTAGCAGCAACCACTGCTTATGAGCATTTTTTTTCTATTGTAGCCCCCATGTTGTAGAATGCCTTCCGATCAGATTGATCGGTAGCCTTAAGGAAACAAACCTTCTCAAAAGAAACTGCAAGTGAATATTTACCATTATACTTAATGCTATTATGGTTTGTTGTCTTTTTCATAGCTTTGATGTTTCCATTCTATGCCATAAACTCTCAGGACACATTGAATCTGGTGGTACGAAACAGGATAAATCCATCAACAAATCCTGAAGCTAAGGAGTTGGTGAAATTTATTCTAATTTTGACTAAATCTACGGAAACATTAGCAAAACATACAGTATATCTTTTGATTAAGTCATCATGCAGTTGTTAGGGCCTGAAGGTCTTTCTTCTAATATCCTTCTCTGGATGAAAGCAACTTAATCTTCCAAACATTCTCAAATTGTGTATAGGCCATCATAATAATAGTCAAGAACCTGTTGTTTTCAAATAGAAAGCTTTTTTAAAATGAAAGTAACAAAGCATTCCTTTTGTGCTTTATAACCTTCACGTTCTTAAATTTCCAATGCTCTGGTGCTTTCAAAATTACTACCATATGTCAGGCATGTTAAAATTAAAAGATGTAACCTAGCAAAATTGCTAATTCAAAATCTGATGTATGTGGTAATAAACCCTGTGGATGCTTATTCTCTTCTGGACTAAGACACAGTTTGCTTTTGATCTTTCAACAAAAGCAGTTGATGCAAATTCAGACAGGAAACACGAGTAACAGAACCAATGCTTAATATTTTCAACTAGCATAAACATCCATTTTAAAAGACAATGCTGAGGATATAAAAATGTTTACCTTCCATTTCCTGGAATGACTTGTTCTGTAATGAGGCAATGCTCGCTTTTTTCCAAGCAGCTTAACAAGAAGCAAATTGAATGACAATAGTTCAAGCTATTTGCTACCTGTCAACTAGAGCTGAGTTCCAAATATTCTGAACCAAAACTAAGAACTGGCAAGGGTATGGAACAGGATGGTATTTGACATGTGACTGTTGATATGCCAGTTCTAACAATGTGGTAAGAAATTCTCCTATTTCTCAACATCAGGAGCGGTTGTGGTGCACTGGTTAGAATGCAGTATTGCAGGCTAATTCTGCAGACTGCTAAAAGTTCAATCCCGTCCGTTTCAAGGTTGACTCACCTTCCCATCCTTCCAAGATTGGTAAAATGAGGACACAGGTTGTTGGAGGCAATATGCTGACTCTGTAAACTGTGCGGGGAGGGATGTAAAGTACTATGAAGTCATATATCTAAGTGCTATTGGTAAACATTTTCCATCTCACTTGCAGAACAAGTCTGGGCAGTGTACAAGTATATAAAAATTCTATAATAAAAATCAAAAATAAAAGACAAGAATAAAATAATTGCAATTCAAAAGGGGAGGGAGGGTTTTCAGTGTGCTAATCAGCCCCATGGTTGTGCACTCTTCTTATATAGTCATATTTGCTATGTGTGTATGTGAGTTTTATATAACAATTTCATTATTTCATTGTGAGTGTCCATCCATAATGCATATCTTTAATCAATTCCTTCATAAGGCAACACAAGATCGTCAGTCAACTGAGTCCCTGTAACCATAATGAAATTCATTTTAATAAATCATGCCAATTCATAGTCATGAAAATTATTTTTCTTTTAGAAAACCCCATGAAAAATCCTTTCCAAGCAGTCATGATTGGTAGTAGGCTACTTCTTCAAAAAGTAGGTTAACATTCCAAAATATATTTCATATATTTTAATGCCAATTTGCATTTCCAGAATCATCATATGATCTGAAATCTAGATAAATGGTCAAAGCAATGGAAATTGCAGTTTAATGTTTCCAAATGTAAAATAATGCACTTGGGGAAAAGGAATCCTCAATCTGAGTATCGCATTGGCAGTTCTGTGTTAGCAAAAACTTCAGAAGAGAAGGATTTAAGGGTAGTGATTTCTGACAGTCTCAAAATGGGTGAGCAATGTGGTCGGGCAGTAGGAAAAGCAAGTAGGATGCTTGGCTGCATAGCTAGAGGTATAACAAGCAGGAAGAGGGAGATTGTGATCCCCTTATATAGAGCGCTGGTGAGACCACATTTGGAATACTGTGTTCAGTTCTGGAGACCTCACCTACAAAAAGAAAAGGGGGGACATGATCGAAACATTTAAATATGTTAAAGGGTTAAATAAGGTCCAGGAGGGAAATGTTTTCAATAGGAAAGTGAACACAAGAACAAGGGGACACAATCTGAAGTTAGTTGGGGGAAAGATCAAAAGCAAGGTGAGGAAATATTTCACTGAAAGAGTAGTAGATCCTTGGAACAAACTTCCAGCAGACGTGGTTGGTAAATCCACAGTGACTGAATTTAAACATGCCTGGGATAAACATATATCCATCCTAAAATAAAACACAGGAAATAGTATAAGGGCAGACTAGATGGACCATGAGGTCTTTTTCTGCCGTCAGTCTTCTATGTTTCTAAATACTTTCATACCATAATCTTCACATTTTCCCAGTTTTGTAATCCCGCTTTGCTATCAAAAAGTATATAAAATCATGGACATTTGAGAAAATGCATATAAAATTGTTTCCCTTTTTGAAGAAAATTTCTTGCAAAAAGTATATGCATGTAGGGATAGGCATGTGTGGGAAAATACAGCACAATAATGGTTGAATTCACTGTTGATGTAATTTACCTGGATTCAATTTAGTGTAAAAATAGGAATGAACTGTGGTGCAGGTGTCCATGATTAACGATTTAGTATTTTGTGCGAACCAAGCTATTATGCCTGGTTCAACAAACCAGGGCTTGTATAATGTCCAATCCAAGCCTATGATTGTATAAATAGTGTACTTCTCTGTACCATAATGATATCTTGAGAAAGGGGGGGGGGGTCTGCTGCAGAATAAAAGAAAAATTATAGGAAGAAGAAAAAAATGGGGGAAAACAAATGGACACCTTTTCAAATATATTATATATATATATGGTATGAAAGTATTTGAGATCATATATAAAACATATATATGTTTTTTATGTCGGATCACCCTGGTATATTGAAGGAACGTCACAGCTCCTTTTTGCCTGTAGGTCCAATCCAGGGCCATTTCAAGGCAGTTAATTTTATTCACAGCCGACCACTATATTCTGTATGTATCACATGTTTTTTTGCTGAAATTTTAAAATTAAGGGAGACTAGGATGGCACCATTTCGGCCTTGTTCTGGCCTCATCAGCTAGCCACACCCTTATTGGGATTTGATCCGGCAAGCTTCGATAATTAACCACTAGGCCACCAGACCTGATCCCTTCAGCTCTGTACCAGGGTGGGGCTATATGTTTTTTATATCAGATCACCCTGGTATATTGAAGGAACGCCACAGCTCCTTTTTACATCTAGGTCCAACCCAGGGCCATTTCAAGGCAGTTAATTTTATTCATAGCCGACAACTATATTCTGTATGTATCACATGTTTTTTGTTGAAATTTTAAAATTAAGGAAGACTAGGATGGCACCATTTCGGCCTTGTTCTGGCCTCATCAGCTAGCCACACAGGTCTGGTGGCCTAGCGGTTAATTCTCTGCCTTACAAGGCAGAAGCTGCTGGATCAAATCCCAGTAAGGGTGTGGCTAGCTGATGATGCCAGAACATGACCAAAATGGTGCCAATATGCTGGCTCTGTTAAAACGTGCTATTGAGAACATGTTGTAAGCCACCCTGAGTCTAAGGAGAAGAGAGGCATTAAAAATTGAATAAATAAAATAAATAAATAAATAAAAAAGGCTATGAATACTTCAGGATTTTGCCTGTGCATGGAACCAATTACTCACCTTTGTGGTTGCCATTCATATGTTTTATCCACTATATGCAGTGTCTGGATTTTCCTTTTTGCACCTTTCTTTCAATAGAAGTCAAGAGTTTATCCATCTTTCTTAAGTTAGTGACATTGTCTTAATTTATGCTGGCCACACCTGTGGCAATGTATCCACTACCTGAATCATCAATATGGCAATGAAGACCAACAACTATTATTCCACTAAAGGAGGGAACTTCAAAAATAATGTTAGAAAGTATTCTTTCACAGAAAGAGGAGTGGAAGCTCAGAACCAACTTATTATTATTATTATTATTATTATTATTATTATTATTATTATTATATTTATTAGATTTGTATGCCACCCCTCTCTGAAAACTCGGAGCAGCAACTTCCAGCCATTATTTAGCCCTTACTGGTGCAATCGATAACAAAAATACAAGACAACATGAATAATATAGAACAGTGGCTCTCAACCTGGGGGTCAGGATCCCTTTGGGGGTCAAATGACCATTTCACAGGGTTCACCTAAGACAAATTTCCCATGGTGTTAGGAACTAAAGCTTCTGTTCTGGCAGCTTGGAACATATTTTTACAATCCGACTAATCAGGCGTTTACAGTGGGGGTGACCCTCTGACCTTCCTGCCAATCAGCTTAAAGCTCTGTGGTGGTAACCCCCAACTTATGGCTGGGGGTCACCACAACATGAGGGTCTGTATTAAGGGGCCGCGGCATTAGAAAGGTTGAGAACCACTGATATAGAAAATGGTCCTTATACAAGTAATCAGGGAGAAAGCAACCATATACTGTATTTCAATGTATGCATGGAGTGATTATAGTTGTATTTTGGAGTTTGACAGCCTGTGGTGGGCTGCTGGGGGTTCTCAGAGATTGAGAAGAACCTCTAGCTAAGATTCTGTGCAGTTCAGAGAACCAACAAATCCCACTCCGGGCTGGCTCCGCCCACCATGCCCCTCCCCTCCCCGACGGCCCATTTTGGATGCAGGTAAGTGCAGGGCAGCACAGAGGCACGGGGAGGGTAAAAAATGGGCCTACTGGAAGTTCAGGAACTTTCCTGCCTCCAAACGGCCACCGGAGCCTGGGAAGGCTGTTTTCGGGAGGCCCTGGAAGCTCTAGAAAAGTCTCTGGAGCCCGGGGAGAACCAAAATACCCCCCTTCCTGCCATGGTGCAGGAGACCGACTAGGACATGCCCACCATGGACACGCTTACCCAGCAGCCAGGCAGAGAACCCCTTGCTAAAATTTTGAAGTCCACCCCTGCTGACAGCCCATTGCTAAAAGCTATTTTTAAACCTGTTTGTCTGACTGGCTATACTTCTGTGTCATCTGGTAAAAGTGAGAAAAGACACTGACCAGGATGTGAATCTTGTAACTATTGATTTATTTATTTTATTTTTTAAAAATGTCTCCCTTCTCCTTAGACTCAGGGCGGCTTACAATGCCGCCGGCGACTTACCAGCCGGCGCGGGGTTGCGGCGTGGGTGGGGAAGGAGGCCGCCATTGTGGGGGCGGTGCCTGCGGCCCCTCGTCATCCCCAGGGGCCGCAGGGATGACGTTGTATGGTGGCGCTGGCCACCCATTGGCGGGGCGAGGGTGAGGCAGCCCTATAAAAGGGGCTGCCTCGTGGCGCAGTTCCCTCGCCCGCTCAGATCGGAGACACGGCCCTGCTGCTGTGTCGAAGGTGCGGCTAGGCCCGAAGGCCGAAGAGGACGCGTGGGCGGTGATCCGAGTCGCGGATCGGCGGCGAGCGCTGGGAGAGAGCGCGGCGAGGCGAGGAAGACGAAGAGGACGCGGAGGAGACAGCGGGAGGCCCTGGGCCGGCGGCGCACGCGGCGCTGAAGGCGCGACCGGGCCCGGAGGCCTGTCGACGACGCGTGGGCGGCAGAGGCTCAGGCCGGCAGCGCCCGGCGGTCTTTAGGGCCATTTTTTGTTTTCAAAGGGGGGTAACATGGCTAGAGGCAGCAGGGCTAAGCCGGGGACCCAGCGGAGGGCAGCAGGGGGGCAGGCTGGAGTTCTGGGCACCCCCCCCACCGAGCCCCGCCGTACGGGCCGGAGGAGGACCCCCAAGAGGTCATGGGGGGAGTCCCCTGGAGATGGACAGGCCGGTAGGCCCGGCAGGGAGGTCAGCTCCAGGGGGGAGGCGAGCCACAGGGGGCGGGCCGTAAGGAGCCGGGGGATGACACCCAGGGCTGCAGGCCGCCAGGGGAGGGCCCCATCCCGGGGGCCACGTGGCAGAATGAGGGAGGCCTATGACCCAGGGGAGGGGGACCCCAGCCCAGGGGAAATGAGTGGGTTTGATGAGGGGTCCCCTGCAGCACGGGCGGTGGGGGATATGGATGCTGGGGAGGAGTCAGTGTCTGTTTCCTCACACCTTCTTTCTGCCTTACTCGAGAAATTGGATGAGGGGCCAAGGAAGAGGGGCAGGGCCCGGCACGAGGACGCCAGGGGTGCCACGAGTGCAGAGGGGACCCGGAGCTCCTCGGAATCGGAGGAAAGGTCCCAGAGGGTGAGATCCGGCCAGCGCGCTAGGAAGTAGCGCAAGAGGAGACGGGGAAGCAGGGCTGCTTCCGGCTCAGAGGAGGCTGATGATGACTCTTCACATTGGGGTGAGTGCCCTGTGCCTGGGCATCGCTGGTCCCGGCCACGGGGGCCACGAGGCAGGCTACAGGCGGTTAAACGCAAGTCACACAGGTCACATAAAACATGGCGTTCGCGCACGGCAGCCCAGGTGTGGGGGAGGGGCCGAAAACGTGGGGTAACAAAGCGGGGCAGGAAGAAGAGGGACTCCTCGAGGGATAGCTCGGAGTCCACAACCACGGTGTCCACGGATACTTCCACAGTTGATAGTGACAACCCCTTTGCCCCGGGCCTCCCTGACACTCCTTTGAGTATGCACATGTCACAGGCCCTTAAGCGTAAAATTTGGCGCGGGGCCTATGTGGATATATTCAAGATTTTATTGCCGGCGAAATCCAAGAAGGACAAGGACAAGGACGGTAAGAAGGGATCCGAGGAGTCAAAGGACACCAAGATGGACAAGGGGATATTATCTTGGGCATACGCCTTTCTGGCATATCACTCGGTGGTGGTCGAGGATGACGTCCATAAGACTCACGAGCTCATCCTGTATATGAATATGATTCTACGAGCGTATCAGGAGTTCGGAGGGGAAGCTTGGAAGCAATACGATGAAAACTTTAGGAGGTTCGCCGCACACAATAGGCACTGGCCGTGGGACATGCGGCACAACGATCTGTGGCTTCAGGCCATGCAGCAACCAGCCACCCCGGCTAGCGGGCGTACGCCTACCGGCCACCTGCTGCTGACCCAAGGAAAGGAGGCTACCCTCCCCCGCCCAGGGGCGGGTTCGTGGACCCAGGGCTCTGCGCAGCGTGGTACAACAAGTTCGCCCTTTCGGATCCCGCCGTACTGTTACGAGTACGGCGCCAGGGGAGCCTGTTCCAGGCCAGTGTGCCGCTTTCGCCATGCCTGCGCATTGTGCAATGGCAGACACCCCACATCTGCCTGTTATAAGAGCAGGGGGGGAGGCGGTAACAAGTCAGCGCTGGGCTCTGCCAAGCCCCAGGCGGCTGGAGCTCAGAACAAGGGGACCAACCCCCATTAAAGTGGACAGGTTGAGGGACTGGCTCACGGGCTATCGCCCTAGAAAAGGTGCCGAATTTTTGGTTGCAGGTTTTTTGGAGGGCTTTAGAATCCCATACGAAGGGCCTAGGATTGCTTGTCTGGCAAGCAACCTGAGGTCAGTGTCCGGGATGGAGCATGTTGTGCGGGAGAAAATTATGAAGGAGGTGCGGGAGGGCCGGGTGCTGGGCCCCTTTACGGAGCCACCCCTGCCCTCTCTGCAAGTATCCCCCCTGGGAGTGGTGCCCAAGCGAGCGGCCGGGGAGTTCAGGCTCATTCATCACCTGTCTTTTCCTCCGGGTGACTCGGTAAGTGATCACATCCCTGGGGACTTGTGCTCAGTGCGTTACACCCCTTTTGAGACAGCTGTCTCGGTGGTACGTGAGTGCGGACCGGGGGCCCTGATGGGCAAATGTGATATCAAGTCGGCCTTCCGGCTTTTGCCGATTCACCCCGAGGATTTTGACCTGTTGGGTTTTCAGTTCGAGGGGGGGTTCTTTGTTGATCGGGCCCTGCCGATGGGTTGTTCAGTTTCATGTTCATTGTTTGAGAAGTTTAGTTCTTTCTTAGAGTGGGCCCACGTGAAGAGCTCAGGGATTCGGTCAGTTGTCCATTATTTAGATGACTTTCTTTTCGCAGGGCCGGCGGGCTCTGACGAATGCCAACGGGGAATGGCTGGTTTTCAGGGGTTGTGCGGGGACCTTGGCGTGCCCCTGGCACATGAAAAGACGGAGGGACCCACCACTAGGCTTACATTCCTGGGCATCGAAGTAGACTCGGTTGCCCAGACCTGTAGGCTTCCGGAGGATAAACTCGCTAGGCTCCGGAACACGGTGAGGGTGGTTAGGGCCGCCAGAAGGGTGACTCTTCGGCAGGTGCAGGAGTTGGCGGGTTTGTTGAACTTTGCTTGTAGAGTGATAGCGCCGGGGAGGGCGTTCATGTTTAGGCTCTATCAGGCGACGGTCGGTCTCAGCAAGCCACACCACAGAATTCGCTTGACGGCTAGTGTCAGGAAGGACCTGGGAGTGTGGCAGGAATTTTTGGACACGTACAACGGGGTCTCCTTTTGGAGGCAAGACATGCTGTTGAAGGGCGACTTCCAGGTGAAGTCTGACGCAGCCGGGGTGGCTGGATTTGGTGTGGTCTGGAAGGATAAGTGGTTTAGGGCGGACTGGCCTCAGGAGTGGCAGGGCACCGCAGTGTGCAGGGACTTGACGTTCTTGGAGCTTTTCCCAATAGTCGTGGCCATCGAGCTGTGGTCCCCTAGCTTCACCGGGAAGACAGTACATTTTTGGTGCGACAACATGGCGGTGGTACATGTTGTCAACACGCTTTCTTCCAAGAACGAGAGGGTGATGGGTTTGGTGCGTCACATGGTGGTTAGGTGCTTGGCCAGGAACATGCTTTTTCGGGCTCACCATGTCCCGGGGATCAGGAATGGGGTAGCTGACGCGTTATCAAGGGGGCAGTTGGCTAGGTTCCGGCTGCTTGCCCCACAGGCCGCGGAGCATCCGGAGGCTCCCCCCCCGCACCTGTGGCAGATTGGAGGGTCGACGTGAACAGGGCAATGGACCTGTCCATAGCAGCAAGCACCAGGAGGTCATACCAGCGGGCAGGTAGGGAATTCTGGGCTTTTAGTCAACTTAAGAGATACGATCAGCTTTGGCCTGCCCCGGTGGAGCACCT
Source organism: Erythrolamprus reginae (assembly GCF_031021105.1). Taxonomy (NCBI): domain Eukaryota; kingdom Metazoa; phylum Chordata; class Lepidosauria; order Squamata; family Dipsadidae; genus Erythrolamprus; species Erythrolamprus reginae. The sequence goes on along the minus strand of NC_091952.1, from coordinate 234,074,763 downwards.
GCTTGAGTTCTGTTCACTTAGTAAGCGCCGGGGGTTGTCAGCCCGCACAATTCGGGGCAAGCTGGCTGGCCTGGCTTTCATAGCCAAGTCCAGGGGCTTCGCGGACAACACGGGGGACTTTAGGGTCAGGAAGACACTGGAGGGGTGGATCAGGGAGAAGGGCCCGCCCCGGGGAGATTGGAGGCGCCCCCTTAAGTTAGCTCACCTAATGGGTTTGGGCGACTTATGGAACAGTTTGTGCCGCTCTCCGTACGAGGCGGCGCTTTATCGCGCAGTTGCGGTTACGTTGTTTTTTGGCGCGTTCAGGATAAGCGAGGTTTTGGTGGCATCCAAGTTCGATAACTCTGGCTGAGCCTTTACGGCCAGGGACATTCGATTCTGGAGGGGCTCAGTTCGCCTCCAGTTGCGCTGCTCCAAAACGGACCAGAGAGGTCGGGGCATGACAGTCCAACTTTCCAGGACCAGCCATAAGAAGGTGTGCCCCGTTAGGGCACTCTCAGCGTATTGGAGCATTCGGGGAGGTTACCCCGGCCCGCTTTTCTGTCACGCATCTGGGGAACCTCTCACCAGGTACCAGTTTTGGGCTGTGACGACTAAGGCCCTGGCCCGCATGGGCCTGGACCCCAAGCGTTACGGGACTCACTCTTTCAGGATTGGTGCAGCTTCCTTTGCAGCCACAGTGGGTTTCAGTGCTCCAGACATACGTGCGGTGGGCCGTTGGCGATCGAAGGCCTTTCGGGCCTACATCCGTCCTTAGGTGAGTGGGCGGGACCGGGCGCGGCCCAGGTGGCCGATTCTGATGCTGCTTTGTTTCTTCCCTTCTTTCTAGATGATGTACAGGGGGCTCAGAGAGTCCTGATCTGTGGCCACAGCATGGTGTACTGGGCCGAGAGGCGGGCCCAAGAGACAACGCCTGGCACGCAGTTGCAGCTGGACCGGCATGTTAGAGTGCAATGGTTGGGTCGTCGAGGCCTACGTTGGTTGGAGTTGCTTCCCTTGCTTTTCAACAGCGGGGAGGTGCAGGGGGTGCCGGGATGGTTGGTCTTACACGTGGGGGGTAATGACCTGGGAGCAATTACGGGCGTTGACTTGCTGTGGCACATTTGGGATGGCTTGCAGGCGATTTGGAAGCGGTGGCCGGACACCCGCATTTTGTGGTCCAACATCTTGCCACGTAGGGTTTGGAGGCATGCTAGAAACCCCAGGGCGGTTGATAGGGCTAGAAAGAGGGTCAATAGAGCAGTTCGGAAATGGTTACTCCAGGCGGGGGGTGGGGTGATAGACCACCCTGACATCAGGGCAGCCCTGATGGACTTATATAGGCAGGACGGCGTACATTTGTCAGATAAAGGGAATGACAAATTTTTAGCGGACCTGCAGAGGTGCCTGCACATTCATGTGCAGGGGGGGGGAGCAGGGGGAATAAATTAAAATTTCACCCCCTGCTGTGGCCGATAGGGGGCGGAATTGGGCGTAAGCAGCAACGTGTGATCTCCTTTAGGGGCACCTCTACTGAGGTGAGGGGTGATCTCCGATCTCCGCCCCGAGTTTTCGGAGAGGGGCGGCATATAAATCCAATAAATCTAATCTAATCTAATCTCCCTCTCGGATCACAGGGCTCGACCGGTCTGGGTTCGGTGAGGGGGGTTGCTCCTGTGGCTCGCTGCATGGAGATTATCAGAGACCAGTGGCGAGCCATCCCATACGCCGCGGGGGCGTGGCCTGGGGCAGGGCGCAGGTGTAATTTTACCATGACCTTGCACCCGGGCTAGGAGCTTTCGCCCAGATGTTGCTCAGTTGAGTTTGGTTGGAAAGTTAACTCCGCCCCCATTTTATTTTGCACCACTGCAGGTCACGTGGGCTTATTTGGTAAAATAGTTAATCCAAGTTGAGTTAATAAAAGTGACCCTATTTATACCCATACCTTGTGTCCGACTGTTACTCCGCCTGCGCCGCAATGCCGCCGGCGACTTACCAGCCGGCGCGGGGTTGCGGCGTGGGTGGGGAAGGAGGCCGCCATTGTGGGGGCGGTGCCTGCGGCCCCTCGTCATCCCCAGGGGCCGCAGGGATGACGTTGTATGGTGGCGCTGGCCACCCATTGGCGGGGCGAGGGTGAGGCAGCCCTATAAAAGGGGCTGCCTCGTGGCGCAGTTCCCTCGCCCGCTCAGATCGGAGACACCCGCCCACCCTCCCTCTGCTACAGGGTACATATGATGGGTCGCCCACAGTGGGGCCGAGTAGGAATTTTTTGCAACCACAGCAAATTGGACGAGCTCTGGTTGTTTTTTCGCCTGCTCTACTCTGTACGTGGGAGTGCGGTTAGGGGGTGGTCTCACCAACTAGTGCCTCCCCCCCTCAAGGTCACTGGGGGGGAGGTTGGCCGATAGGGGGCGGAATTGGGCGTAAGCAGCAACGTGTGATCTCCTTTAGGGGCACCTCTACTGAGGTGAGGGGTGATCTCCCTCTCGGATCACAGGGCTCGACCGGCCTGGGTTCGGTGAGGTGGGTTGCTCCTGTGGCTCGCTGCATGGAGATTATCAGAGACCAGTGGCGAGCCATCCCATACGCCGCGGGGGCGTGGCCTGGGGCAGGGCGCAGGTGTAATTTTACCATGACCTTGCACCCGGGCTAGGAGCTTTCGCCCAGATGTTGCTCAGTTGAGTTTGGTTGGAAAGTTAACTCCGCCCCCATTTTATTTTGCACCACTGCAGGTCACGTGGGCTTATTTGGTAAAATAGTTAATCCAAGTTGAGTTAATAAAAGTGACCCTATTTATACCCATACCTTGTGTCCGACTGTTACTCCGCCTGCGCCGCAACATGTTAGCAATAGCACTTTTTAACAGAGCCAGCATATTGCCCCCACAATCTGGGTCCTTATTTTACCCACCTCGGAAGGATGGAAGGCTGAGTCAACCTTGAGCCAGTGATGAGATTTGAACTGCTGACCTACAGATCTACAGTCAGCTTTAGTGGCCTACAGAACTGCACTCTACCCATTGCGCCACCTCGGCTCATCCCTAAGTATCTTCCTTATTCTGTTGAAACAACAAGACCTGGCAATGTCGTCCACTGGTGTTAGAAGGAAACCAATGGTTTCTTGTGCCTAAATAGTTCTAGGAACAGACAGTCACTAACAAAACCTCTTTTTTTACCATCATAAAGACTTTTTCCCTTGCAAATTTGTCTAATGCACCATTTTGGAGTGGAATTTTTGCTTAAGGTAGAGATGGGATTAGGGATCATATTTTACATTCAGGAGGAACCTAGGGGAGATGCAAGGAGGAATAAAATTGCAGCTATGCAACTGATTAACATATATTACCATACGATAAGCCTATCTTTGGTGCTTACCTTAGCAGTTATTAATGTACTAGTTTGCTAAGCCTGCTTACATGGAAAAATGGTATACAACTGCACTACTAATCATTAATAGTCAGGGAAGTTCTTTCCTAGTTTTCCCATGTGGTACTCACTGTTTTTATCATAAATATGCATATATGATAGCTATGATTGCATTTTTATTCACATAATGTTTTGAATGTATAATAATTATTGAAATTTATACTCATTTGTCTCCATCCCTGATGAGCCTCACTTATCGACCTAGGTCAATGGCGATTATGATAGAGGTAGTCCTTGACGTGACATTAGAATAACAGAATTGAGACCTTGGATGTCTTCTAGTCCAACCGCCTACTCAAGCATGGCAAGGGGGGTGTTTGCCCAGGTTCGCCTGGTGCACCAGTTGCGGCCCTATTTGGACCGGGAGTCACTGCTCACAGTCACTCATGCCCTAATCACATCGAGGCTCGACTACTGTAACGCTCTCTACATGGGGCTACCTCTGAAAAGTGTTCGGAAACTTCAGATCGTGCAGAATGCAGCTGTGAGAGCAATCATGGGCTTTCCCAAAAATGCCCATGTCACACCAACACTCCGCAGTCTGCATTGGTTGCCGATCAGTTTCCGGTCAAAATTCAAAGTGTTGGTTATGACCTATAAAGCCCTTCATGGCACCGGGCCAGTTTATCTCAAGGACCGCCTTCTGCCGCACAAATCCCAGTGACCAGTTAGGTCCCACAGAGTGGGCCTTCTCTGGGTCCCATCAACTAAACAATGTCGATTGGCAGGGCCCAGGGGAAGAGCCTTCTCTGTGGCGGCCCCGACCCTCTGGAACCAACTCCCCCCAGAGATTAGAATAGCCCCCACCCTCCTTGCCTTTCGTAAGCTCCTCAAAACCCACCTCGGCCATCAAGCATGGAGGAATTAAGATAATCTTTCCCCATAGGCTTCTACAATTTATGCATGGTATGTTTGTATGTATGATTGGGGTTTTTTAACTGTTGTAATATTGGATTTTTACATTCTGTTTTTTGTCACTGTTGTTAGCCACCCCGAGTCTACGGAGAGGGGCGGCATACAAATCCAATAAATAATAATAATAATAATAATAATAATAATAATAATAATAATAATAATAATAATGACACTCTATGACATTCCAGACAAGTAGCTGTCCAGTCACTTCTTAAAAGTCTCCAGTAATGGATCACTCACATCTGGTGGAGGCAAATCATTGCATTGTTTAATTGTTCAAACTGAGAAATTTCTATTTGGTTTTAAGTTGGATCTCTCTTTGATGAGTTTCCATTCTTTACTTCTTGTTTTGCCTTGTGGCAGCCTCTCCCTTGTGGCAGCCCCTCAAACACTTAAATACTGCTATCATGTCATTCCTAATCTTTTTTTTTTTACTAGACCAGACATAGCAATAGCACTTAGATTTAAATACCACTTCACAGTGCTTTACAGTCCTCTCTAAGCAGTTTAAAGAGTCAGCATATTGTCCCCAACAATCTGGCCCCTCATTTAATCCACCTTGGAAGGATGGAAGGATGAGTCAACCTTGAGCCTGGTGAGATTTGAACTGCCAAACTGCTGGCAGGCAATGATCAGCAGAAGTAGCCTGCAGCACTGCACTCTAACCACTGTGCCACCACGGCTCCTAGATATATCTAATTCCTGTAATTGTTCTTCATACGTTCTATCCTCCAGATCCTTAATCATCTTCCTTTCTCATCTTTGCACCCTTTCTAGAATCTCAACAACTTTTTTACACCTTGAGGACCAAACTGGATGCAATGTCCCAATGAACTGTGCCAATTTTACAATCTTTTTGGCCATAGTTGTAAAGTGAATCTTAAAGTTATTAAGCAAATCCAGCTTTCCCCACTGACTGTGCTTGTTGGAAGCCAGGGAATGTCACAAATTGAGACCATGTAACCCTGGGATACCGCATCCATTGTAAATACATGCTGATTGCCAGGCACTTGGATTTTGATCATCTGACTGTGAGACTGTTGCAAACAGTCATAACTGTTATGTTCCGGCATTCCTCTAGGGCAGTGTTTCCCAATCTTGGCAACTTGAAGATATTTGGACTTCAACTCCCAGAATTCCCCAGCCAGCATTAGCTGGCTGGAGAATTCTGGGAGTTGAAGTCCAAATATCTTCAAGTTGCCAAGGTTGGGAAACACTGCTCTAGGGGACATCTAGGGACACTCTTGTTGGTAATCTCTGATTGGTTGTTCTTGGTTGTTCTGCCTGTGTTTAAGGAGCCATCAAATGTTTCTCCTCAAACACATTCTGGTTATGTTCAACCCTGAATAAAGAGTTATGAGTTGTCCCTTTGTGTCATGCCTGACCGCTATAAGATTTAGCAATGATGGCAAGGACATGTCATAAATTATTTTTTATCCGTAACTTCAGTCAAACAAAGGACAAAAAGTCATTAAATGACCAGGAAGTCTGAATGTTAAATCCCTGAGTTCATGCACATTTTTTTTCAAACCACTATCTTCTATTGCAGGAGTGTCAAGCACAAGCCCACCGGCCAAATTCGGGCAGTGATGTAGTCAGATTCAGCCTGAAGGGCCATCCTGGAAAATGTAAGGGGCATTGGCTCAATCTATCCAGTACAAAGAGTAAACCTTTTTGTCATAACTAAATGCCCCATAGAAAATCCACATTCTGTTTGTTTGTTTGTTTGTTTGTTTGTTTGTTTGTTTGTTTGTTTGTTTGTATGCCACCCCTCTCCGAGGACTCGGGGCGGTTCACAGTATATACCAAAAAACAATTTATCCAATTAATATACTAAAAAGATTCTTTAAAATTCTAACTTAAAACATTCATAGAAACATAGAAACATAGAAACATAGAAGACTGACGGTAGAAAAAGACCTCATGGTCCATCTAGTCTGCCCTTATACTATTTTCTGTATTTTATCTTAGGATGGATATATGTTTATCCCAGGCATGTTTAAATTCAGTTACTGTGGATTTACCAACCACGTCTGCTGGAAGTTTGTTCCAAGGATCTACTACTCTTTCAGTGAAATAATATTTTCTCACGCTGCTTTTGATCTTTCCCCCAACTAACTTCAGATTGTGTCCCCTTGTTCTTGTGTTCACTTTCCTACTAAAAACACTTCCCTCCTGGATCTTATTTAACCCTTTAACATATTTAAATGTTTCGATCGTGTCCCCCCTTTTCCTTCTGTCCTCCAGATTGTACAGATTGAGTTCATTAAGTCTTTCTTGATATGTTTTATGCTTAAGACCTTCCACCATTTTTGTAGCCCGTCTTTGGACCCGTTCAATTTTGTCAATATCTTTTTGTAGGTGAGGTCTCCAGAACTGAACACAGTATTCCAAATGTGGTCTCACCAGCGCTCTATATAATGGGGTCATAATCTCCCTCTTCCTGCTTGTTATACCTCTAGCTATGCAGCCAAGCATCCTACTTGCTTTCCCTACTGCCTGACTGCACTGTTCACCCATTTTGAGACTGTCAGAAATCACTATCCCTAAATCCTTTTCTTCTGGAGTTTTTGCTAACACAGAACTACCAATATTGCCAATTCATTTGCATTCATTCAATAAATCACACTAAAGACATTCATTGGTCAGGGGGGAAATCTAATGTCCCTGGCCTGGCGGCAAAGATGTGTTTTTAAATTCTTTCGGAAGGCAAGGAGGGTGGGGGCGGTGCGAATCTCCGGGGGGAGCTGATTCCAGAGGGCCATGGCCTCCACAGAGAAGGTTCTTCCCCTAGGCCCTGCCAGCCGACATTGTTTGGTCGACGGGACCCTAGGGAGACCAACTGTGTGGGACCTCACTGGACGCTGGGATTTGTGCGGCAGAAGACGGTCTCGGAGATAATCTATCTCTATGCCATGTAGGGCTTTATAGGTCATAACCAACACTTTGAATTGGGTCTGGTAACTGATCGGCAACCAATGCAGTTACATAATTTGATAAGAAAAATAATAATTATTAACTTCAATTTTCACATTACGTATTTATATAGTCAATTATATCACGCAATTAGATGTTTAAAGCCCACTGCAACAACATAGCCAAAAAGGCTTCTAGAGTTGTTAACCTGATCCTACGTAGCTTCTGCTCCGGCAATCTCACACTACTGACAAGAGCCTACAAAACTTTTGCCAGACCCATCCTTGAATACAGCTCATCTGTCTGGAACCCATACCACATCTCGGACATCAACACCCTCCTCCACTCGAAACAGAATACCCTACGAAAATAGACTAAAAATCCTGGGTCTAGAAAGCTTAGAACTATGGAGCCTAAAACACGATTTAAGTATTGCCCACAAGATCATATGCTGCAACGTCCTACTGGTCAATGACTACTTCAGCTTCAACCGCAACAACACAAGAGCACGCAACTGATTCAAACTTAATATAAATCGTTCAAAACTTGACTGTAAAAAATATGACTTTAACAATCGAGTTGTCGGAGCTTGGAACTCATTACCAGACTCAGTAGTGTCAACCCCTAACCCCCAATATTTCTCCCTTAGACTATCCACGATTGACCTCTCCAGGTTCCTAAGAGGTCAGTAAGGGGCGTACATAAGTGCACTAGTGTGCCTTCCGTCCCCTGTCCAATTGTCTTTCCTTTATCTCATACATCATATATCTTTTCTTCCTTTCATATATCTTCCCCTCTATTTTTACATATTATCTTTATATATATTACTTCATGTCTATTCTCTTCCATATGTATCGTGTATTGGACAAATGAATAAATAAAATAAATAAAAAATATCTTAGGCAGAATCTTGTCAAAGTAAAGCTATAAATTTCTAAGTTACTAAATGTATCCTGTGAGATTCTAGATATCTGAAACTCTTCCCTCTTTCCCCCTAAAGCAGCTCAAGACTGCACCATGTCTTGATCAATGTCTCTTCCTGGGAAAGCTCTGAGTTGCCAAATTCTCCCCCATTGCTGCTGCAGGTGCAAATTCCATCACACCATAATTATAAACCAATTCTTATTTGCACTTGAACGAATCTCAGACACCTTTCATTTCATTTTATTCTTTTGGAGTGCTTTCATGACAGGAACGTGGTTCTACTGCATCTGGATTTGTCCCCGGAACATGCAGAAAGTAGCAAATAAAAAGAAGGACGAGTTCTCCCAGTGAATATCTACAAGAAAAAAAGAGAATTTCGGCATTTCTAGATTTCCAGCCCAGCAAAGGTAGACCTGACAGAATTGATCTACCCAATACCTAAAGACAGAAAGTAATATTTGAATTATGTTTATGGTGAGCTTGTTTCCAAATGAAGCTTGATAAATTTCAGTTCACAGCTGAAATAATGTGCAGTAAAGTCTAAAATAATTTACAGCTTCTGTACCGTCAAATCTGAGATATAAAACAGGCAGTCAGATCCACTTTATTGTGCTTTTGAAGTAGATGTGTTGCTACAATTATTGTGATTTACAGTAGCATTAACATTATAAATGCTTGGGAATCCAGGACTAGGTATGGCATTTCTAAACTCCTGTGCCACAGTTACTTTTTCTTCTTTTAAGATATGGGTAAGCACATACACCCAGTAAACTGGCACACGGGTAAATCCTTTCCTAAGCTATGCAATTCCAGAAACAAATTCATAATAACTATTAAAGAATTCTAGCAGGAAGGAATCAGAAATATCTGGTTGTTGTTTTTTTAAAGAAAAAAACATGAATTTTTTTTCTAGTTGTTTACTAGTTGTTTCTGACTCTAGTGGGTGTTCTGCCGGGCTCTCTGGTAGGAGCCTCCCGAAAATTCAAGGGGACAAATTGCAGACACGCACACATTTGAAAATTCAAAACAATGTTCTTTATCACAAAATTCAAAATAAACTAAGCACTCTTTTTGTATTGCAAAGAGCACTCATCCCAAAACAACCGGGTAGTCTGTACAATTTCCCTTAAGCAGTCATTAAGTACTTAGCTAGCAGCTGTGAAGAAACTTCACACCCCTTCTTCTTCCAATGAAGTGAGACACACACACACACGTTGCTCTGCTTTGGTTTCAAAGGCGTGAAAAATAAACAAACAAAGTCCAGAAAACAGCAACACACGATTCCTGAAGAACTGCGATCAGATACTCTTTCACAGCGGCCAAACCCACACGCTGCTATTTATAGCAGCAGCCCTAATTACTGGAGCTCCACCCAACCACAGGTGGCCTCATTTTCTCTTGTAATAATCCTTCAGTTGTTGTCTCCTATGCATCACTCTACGCATACGTGGATGTGTCATTAATTCTTGTTCAGAATCCAAGGATGATACAGATGATTGATCTCCTCCTGGGTTGTCTGCCAAACTCCCCACTTCCCTGTCACTCATGCTTTCTTGGTCAGAGGAAACTTCATCGGCAGATTCCATCGGGAGCAAAACAGATCTGCGGGATGTGGATGTCTTCCCCACATCCACCTGCACATTCCTTGGGGCAGGAGCTGGGCCAGAGCTAACCACAACAGTGGGTAGTGCTCATCTCCATTTCAAAGAGCCAGCACTTTCTGAAAATATCTCTGTGGTCATGTGGTCAGCATTTCTAAACACCAAAGTGGTCCCTATTTTTCTACTTGCATTTTTACATTCTTTCAAACTGCTAGGTAAGCAGAAACTGGGGCAAGTAACAGGAGCTCACTGTGTTACATGGCACTAGGGATTCGCACCACCGAAATGCCGATCTTTCTGATTGACAAGCTCAGAGCCTTAGCCACTAAGCCACCTCATCCCCTTAAAAGAAAACATACAATTTACTAACTTTTCAAACTTAGTTACCAAAATCTTTCAGCATCCTCAATCTCTGAGAATGCTTTCCTGAATTTTGTTTTTTAAAAAATATATTTTTATTAATTTAAAACACATATATACAAATTTACAAAAATATAAGGTAATTCATAAATTGAAACAAAAATAAAAACTAACACATACCAACAAACAAAAAGAATGAATTTTGGTGGTGGTGGTGGTAATTCCACTGTAGAGAAACAGCTACATAAAAATAAACCAATTCCATTCAACATGAAGCTTGCTAGGATCCTGGAGTAGATTTCAAATATGGATATTAAAACTAATCAGTCATATCAAATGTATTAGGTTCAGGTGATTTTTTCAACCTATGTTAAGCAGTGTTCCCTCTAATTTTTTGGGGGGGTGGGCAGAAAAGTATAGTGTCTGAGCGGCAGTCCCTTCGGGACTGGGCAGCACAGAAATAATAAATAAATAAATAAATAAATAAATAAACAAACAAACAAACAAACAAACAAACAAACAAACAAACAAAAAACCCACCCTGTTTTGCCTCAGAGAATTTCAAAATAAAATACTGTACTTGTGTCTATAACAGTGAGCTTATAATAGGGCAACTCTATCAATATCAAAATGCCACTTAAATAGTTGAGCTAGTTTCAAACTAGATTTTGATTTTCTTTCTCTCTTCCTTACTCCCATTCTTTTTCTTTCTCTTTTCCTTCCTCTCTTTTTTCTACCTGTTTCTCTCTCTTCCTCTCTTCCTCTCTCTCTCCTTCCCTCTCACTCTTTCCCTCTTGGCTTCTGGGTAGGTTTGGAAAACTCTGAGTTGATGATGATTTTTAAGTGAGCGATTGCTCACTGCTCAGCTTAGAGGGAACTATGATGTTAAGTCCTCAATGTGTTCTAACATATTATGTTAGAATACCTTATTCCACCAGGCTGGAAAATTTGGGCTTAGACAATTTAAAACTACACCACCTTCAGTCCTGCCTAAGTGTAGTACACAAAATTATCTGCTACAACATCCTATCTGTCAGTTACTACTTCAGCTTCAACCACCACAACCCATGAGCACACAATAAATACAAAATTAAGATAAACTGCTCCAAACTCAATGGCAGGAAATATGACTTCAGCAACAGAGTGGTCAATGCCTGGAGTGCACTACCTGATTATGGTTTCATCCCCAAACCCCCAAAATCTTACCCTTAGGCTTTCTGCTGTCAACCTCACCTCATTCCTAAGAGGTCTGTAAGGGCTGTGCATAAACGCATCAGTGTGCCTGCCATCCCTGTCCAACTGTCCCTGTTTATTTGTATCCATTTCTTGTATTCATAATCATGTTTATACTCATATCTGTTAAGTAAACAAACAAATAAACAAACAAACAAATAAATAAAATGCATCCTTCTACTACCTGGGAGCAACAGTGTGCTATAGAAACAACAAAACCTCTCCCCACTGCCCCCAGTGCCCATATTTGTGTTGGAATGCAATTTTAACACAAACTTACCAGTTTTCCATGTCGATAAACATATTGTCTTCTACACACAATACATGCAGAGTTAGCCACCAAATTCTACCATCTTACCTTCTTTTTTATCTAAAAGACTTTACCCTTGGCACACCTGAAAAATTCAATTTGGGGCAGAACATTGTAAAGAAAATATATGTAGTGAGCAAAGGTTCAAGCAGACTTCTCCGGCATTGCACATCAATTGTGCAATTGCATAGGTGCTCCATTTATACTTCTGCAAATGTAATGTACCAAATCTGAGGATCCCCAAACAGAAAAGCACAAAACAAGAGATTAGATCAACCAATCAGCAAGTAGGACACACACCTCCACACAACACATGGTTGGGATTTGGGAGGTGTACCCATTGGCCCATTGTAACCAACACTTACCCATCAACTTCTTTGCAGCGTAGGTATATGGCAGTAGCTATGAGCAGTTGCAGAAACTCTAAATCAGCCTCAGGAGTCAACACTGGTTTGATAGCATATAATTAATTAAAAATGTACTTTGCATTATCTCTATATGACATGCCTTCTTTTGGTTACAATGGTAGGAGCCTTCCTTCCTTCCTTCCTTCCTTCCTTCCTTCCTTCCTTCCTTCCTTCCTTCCTTCCTTCGAAGGAATAATTGATCGATATTTTTATAGCATAAATTCCTACAGTAATGGGAAGTATCCCCATTGAGGGAAATAACATTTGAGACACAAGTGATTAATTTTGTTTAAAAGGCTCCATTTTCAAGGTTGTTTTGCATCTAAAGGAAGGCAACAGTGCTACTACATTTCAAAATTGGTCATTTAATGGATATGTAAAAATCCATACCAATGTTCTTTGTATAATTTAGAGCTACCCAGGGGGAGCAATAACTTTGAAAAGTCCTTTTTACAATCTGTGTTAACCTTTTATAAGACATACATATAACTAATTGCACCCAATAAATCTTTCATATTTATATTTGCTTGTTAATTCCATTTCTGATAATGCCATCTGTCCACACAGATCTATGAAATGGTTACAGCTATGGGTGTACTTTCTGGTTAATCTGAATTTCTCTGAATCTGAACACATTTTTAATCCAAACTCTTGATCATGTTCACACAGATGCACGACCGGCAGCTTAAAACTGCCGGCCGAAATTGCCTCGGAGCAGAGTGACGCTGCGGGTGGCTCTATAGAGCCCCGTACTTCTGGGTTGCTGGGGGAGGTCCTGGATCGCCCTATTTAAGGGCGATCCGAACAGGACCTCCTCCTTGCTTTATGGCTTTTGAAGCGAACACCCGCCCACCCTCTGCTATTAACAGTGTGTCCTGAGGAGGTCGCCTCGGGGCCGAATAGGAATTTTTTGTGGCCTCCCCTTTAGAGGCGGCCGTTTTTTCGCCTATTCCATACTGATGGTGCAGACTGGATTGGTTAGGGGGTGCAACGCACTTAGATGTTAGAAAGGCCTCCCTTTGGTCACTGGGGTTTGGCAGGTTTGGGGCGGAAATGGGCAATTAGAAGCGACTGCGCATGCTCCTTTGGGCATCCTTGAAAGGGTGATGGACCGCCTCTCTCCAGGAACTAGAGGTTGGAACAACGTCGGGGATTGGAGAGAGGATGTCCATGGGAATCACCGGATCCAATTTCCCACGGGGATTGGAGGGTGAACTCCTCCCACATGACGTAGGGGCGTGGTTTGGATCCAGGTGAAGGTGGCTACCTTCACCTGGTTCAGCAAGGAGTTTTTGCCCAATGTTGCCAAGGAAATTTATGGTAGGAATTTCCGCCCCGTTAGTTTTGGCCTCTGCAGGTCCTTAGTTATGTTGAATTTAAATATTTAAATTTACGTATTTAAAGTTACGTTATTTAAATTTATGTTAATTTAATAAAATGACCCTTATTTAATCCACAATATGTCTCAGCGTCTTTACTCCGCTTCCGGGGCAATAGGCAGATGCTGGTTTTTGTTTTGTTTGTTTGTTTGTTTTAGTTTCATCTTTGGAATTCCAGGTAGTCCTTGACTTAAAACCATAACTGAGCCCCAAATTTCTGTTGTTAAATGGGACAATGGTTAAGTGAATTTTACCTTTCATGCCACAATTGGTAAATGAATCTCTGCTGTAGTTAAGTTAGTACCAAGGTTGCTAAGTGAATATGGCTTCTCCATTGACATTGCTTTTGAGAAGTTCGCAAAAAGTGATTACATGATCCCAACACACTGCAACCATCATAAATAGGAATCAGTTGCCAAGGATCCAGATTTTGATCGCATGACCCTACAGTTGCTGCAACAGTTGTAAGTGTGAAAAACAGTCATAAGTCACTTTCTTCAGGGATGTTGTAACTTTGAACAGTCTCTAAAGCAACTGTTGCAAATTGAGGACTACCTATAAAATAGAGAGCTTGGTACAGTCTTGCCCTGAAAATAAAAAAGATTGAGTAAGTAAATAAATAAAATATGCAATGCTTTATTGTTAAAACTATAAAATACATATTATGTGGCTGTGAACATAGCCATGTTCTTTGTTGTTATGATAGGGCTAGTTGAGTTGCAATTACAAAACATTTCATAGTAAATTTGCTGAAAAGCACGCGTGGCAGGATATCATAAAGAATTTATACCAAGGTGTTAGGAGTGATTTGAGATTCCCATTAAAGAAATAGCCTTAATCATCCACAATAACAGTGCATTAATTATTGAGAGATCTAATCAGTAGTCTGAAATTGCCCACATGAAATATTAAACGGTAGAACAGAGATGAATTCATAGATTTGTGATAGCCATACAAGCTCTATCATCAGATAAGTTGGGCTGATATTATTTACAGGATATCGGTTAGTCCTGTCTCTAAGAATTGCTTTGACGTGAAGAGCAAACATGCTATCTGATGATGCTCAATGTAATGTTTTTCAGACATGACCCATTAGCAGATTTCTTCTTATATCAATTGGCATTATCGGAATCACGTGTTGAAGTCATAATCAACCAGATCTGTGCCTTAGGCAAAGTTACTCAAGTCAAGGGATAGTGAAATAAGCTCATATTGACTTATTCCAGAGCCACCACATTCCAATCACAGTACTGAGGTACCTCTATTTACGAACTTAATTCATTCTGTGACTGGGTTCTTAAGTACAAAAGTTCATTAAAAGAAGCAATTTTCCCCATAGGAATCAATGTAAAAGCAAATAATGTGTGCGATTGGGGAAACCACAGGGAGTGTGGAGGCCCTGTTTCCTCCCAGGAGATTCCTAGAGAGGCCCCATGGTGGCTTCTCCACACCTTTTTTAGCCCTGTTTCCTCCCGGGAAATATCTAGAGAGGCCCCACAGAGGCTCCTCCCCACCTTTTGTGGCGCTGTTCCCTCAAAGGAGATTCCTAGAGAGGCCCCACAGAGGCTTCTCTCTGCCTTGTCCGGTTACAGTTTCGGAGGCTTGGGTTCATAAGTGGAAAATGGTTTGTGAGAAGAAGCAAAAAAATCTTGAACACCCAGTTCATATCTAGAAAAGTTCGTAAGTACAGATGTTCATAGGTAGAGGTGCCACTGTATTCTGCCAGTTCGGACCGGTTCAGGCAAAATGGCAGCACTGGTTGCGGGTAGATCCATGCCATCATCATCCCACCTAGCCGGACGTAATGCCTTCCTATTTAGCCACATTTTTGTCTGCTGAGTGCATGCACAGCAAGTGCGCATGCAGGTAAAAAGCATGTGTGAGTGGCTGTGCACATGCGTTCACATTTGTGAACTGGTAGCAAATGTAAATTAACGCTACTCCTGGTTCCCATCCTAATTGGGAAAGCATTTAGCTTAATTCTGAACCTAATTAAAAGTGGTGGGGGACCAACATTCACCAAACTTTGCACCTTTCTCTTTCCATGCCACTTAACTAGCTATTCTTAACATTCCAGTGGTGATCAATAAAAAGAAAAAATATATATGAGCAGGAATGAATTCTACATGTAAGGAAAGGAAAGGAAAGGAAAGGAAAGGAAAGGAAAGGAAAGGAAAGGAAAGGAAAGGAAAGGAAAAACCACCATTTCAAGCTACAAATTTTATTCCTTTTTACCCAGGCAATGATCAATTATTCTTTTGTTATTAATTATCCACATACTGCTTTTTTGTTCCTTTACTGATCACCTGACCGGCTGCTTCATTAATTAATTCATAATTGTTTCCAAACTTCATTCTTAAATGAATTAATTCTCCACCTCCTTAATTTGTCTGAATATTAAATTAATTGGAGTCATTATTTCTCAATCTCTTAATAACTTTACTGTTCCAGAGTATTTTTTTCACCCTTCCCCAAAGAAAATGGCTTAGCTCGTTATAAACTTTATAATCTGTTTTTAAATAATTCTGCTGATGTTCCAATTTCATTAAGCAAATGATATATATTTTTCTGTGTTCCCAATAGAAGCTACTTGTCTATATCTCTAGATATCAGTTAATTGTTATGTTTATTTTTTTTTCTACTGCTATCTGCTTATTGAGAATCAGTCAAAAATGTATATATTTGAAGGATCAGATTAATAACATTAACTATCAAAAAACCAGCTCTGTTTAAACTGGTAACGTAAAAGTTAAAATTAGCTTCTTTTATATTATTTTCTTAAGTTGGACTTTGCTTTGTTCTGTATGAAGTTAGCACCTACCCACCTCCTAGAGGAATAAAATATTTTAGGAAATATTAAAAAGGCAGAATATTATATAAAATATACCTGGGTGAGAAAATGAAGAAACATACTTTTAGATAGGAAACAGACACACTACTAGTAGCTCCCACTTTTGTCAATGGGCCATCAAGGAATGGATCCAGCTCATTCATTCCCCCCTACACCTTTGTTAACAGCCTGGACCAGTCTATACTACATAACAAAGATCTACCCCTTTCAGGCAGACCAGACAAACATAATCTCACCACATGGCACCAGGGAAGATTGCATCAGCCAACACTCAAACTAGCTTGGGACACAGACAAAGGCTACAGAGCTAGCTAAGATCACCGTCACCTAGGTGTCTTATGGGATACCAATGGGATACACTCAGTGAAAGGTTACAAAAAAATTTACTACTATACTGTGGGTGTGGCTTGGCAGCTATGTGACCAGGTGGGAGTGGCTTGATGATCATGTGACTGGGGTGGCTTAAAGGTCATGTGACTGGCTTAAAGATGGCCAATTTGACGTCACTCACATCAAGAGTTTGGGTTAGGGTTAGGGTGCCTGGCCTATCCTTGCCTCAAAGAGATACAATTTCCCTCTCTATTTACTATTACTGAACAACCAAAATATACTATTTAATTCTATGTATATATGCCATATGTGTACATACATATTACACACAGGCACACAAAAATATACATTATCTATGTACACACACACATGCATGCACAGTTCTTCCAAAATTATACACATTCAACCTCATTCACTGTGATTGTAAAAACATAGCCAGAGCCCAAAAGGGAAAAAAAGAAAAAAATCAAAAAAAATTCTACCGGTTATGCGTACCTGACCATACCTGTAGGATCCGGGGTGGCGCAGCAGGTAGAATGCTGTACTGCAGGCCACTGAAGCTGACTATAGATCTGAAGGTCAGCGGTTCAAATCTCATCACCGGCTCAAGGTTGACTCAGCCTTCCATCCTTCCGAGGTGAGGAAAATGAGGACCTGGATTGTGGGTGCAATAGGCTGGCTCTGTTAAAAAGTGCTATTGCTAACATGTTGTAAGCCGCCCTGAGTCTAAGGAGAAGGGCGGCATAAAAATTGAATAAATAAATAAATAAATCCCATCACTGCATACACTTGTTACACAGGAACAGGAAACTCTTAAGGTGGGGCCGAACAGATGTTATAAAACTAGGGCACTCTCAGCATCTTGGCCCTTCTCTTCTTCTTCAACATCTTCAAGGCATCTGATTCCCCTTTTCCCCAAGACCTCAGACTATGTGCTCCTGCTATCCGCCATTAATAGAATAGAATAGAATAGAATTTTTATTGGCCAAGTGTGATTGGACACACAAGGAATTTGTCTTGGTGCATATGCTCTCAACGCACATAAAATAAAATATACATTTGTCAAGAATCATGTGATACAACACTTAATGATTGTCATAGGGGTCAAATAAGCAATGAAGAAGCAATATTAATAAAAATCTTAGGATATACGCAACAAGTTACAGTCATACAGTCAACATGGGAGGAAACCATCTCTCCAAACAGCCTCCAGGCTTCCAGTGTCTTTTCCCCCACTTGGAATTGAACCCAGAAGTATATTCATTACAACAGTTCCTTGGCAAGACAAAAAGACAAATATTACAAAATTAGAGAATTGTAAAGAAAAAGTAGGTCACTGGGAAAAATAAAAGCAATGAGGAAAAGTAAAAAAAAGTAGGTCACTGGGAAAAGTAGGTCACTGGGAAAAATAAAAGCAATGAGGAAAAGTAAAAAAAAAGAAAAGAATAAAATTAAAATGTGTTTTATATTTGTATGCATGCAATAGCCTAGGCAGGCTTCACGGTTCATCTTTTGCAGATTCACTACTTCACGGGGGGTCAAAGGGGGCTTAAATCCATTAAATCCATTGAAAAGTCATAAAATTCTTCTACAGTACTACTGTACTCTTTTAAAGAAACTGGCAGGATATCACATGTAGTTCCAGCTGAGAAACATTATAGATTGACTGTTTAATGCAAAGGGTGGGTTTTAAAAGTCCAAATACTCGTTAAATACATAAAAAATAGCTTTCCTCTACTTCATGGAAATTTATTTTTCACGGGTGTTCTTGGAATGCATCCCCTGTGAAAAATGAGGGATCACTGTATATGCATCAAGACTAGTGATGGGCGAACCTAATCCACACAATTCGGGTCCGTACCGAATTTTGCGGTGTTCGGTATGCCGAACATGAACCCGAAATTTTTTCAAACTTTGGGCAAAGTTCGGGGTCGTGTTCTGCGTTCAGAGCTTTGACGTCACCGCCGCTGCGGTGTCCTTTTTCGTAAAAATAACAATGTTTTTACATGAAGACCTCCCTTTGAAGGTGCTGGGGAATCCCTCTCACGAAGAGATTCCGGGGGCGGAGCTTTGACATCACCGGCACATTGCTAAGGACGCCAAGGTGATCACTTCCTGGATTCCATGGCATAGGTTCACCATCAATGGCCTATGCGGTATTATTTGTACAACAGAATTATTTTTTTCATTCAGGGCAGGGGTGTCAAACTCAATTTTATTGAGGATGCGTTAAAGCTGTGGTTTACCTTGGGGAGCCGGGTGGGCCTGACTGACTGGGTTGGCATGGCCATTTTGACATCATTCCCCAAACTGCTGGCTTGTTTCCTCTTTACATTGGGTAGACCAGGCCAAAGCCATGCAGACCCGATGTTTCCCTTTCATTTAAGGCAGACCAGGCCGAAGTGATGTGAATAGACTGGGCCAAAGCAATGCTGGTAGACCAGGCCAAAGCAGCATGGGCTGGACCATTATATTTTCCAGGATGACCCCATGGGCTGGATAATAGTTGGGGGAAAGATCAAAAGCAACATGAGAAAATATTATTTTACTGAAAGAGTAGTAGATTCTTGGAACAAACTTCCAGCAGACGTGGTAGATAAATCCACAGTAACTGAATTTAAACATGCCTGTATAAAATACAGAGAATAGCATAAGGGCAGACTAGATGGACCATGAGGTCTTTTTCTGCCGTCAGACTTCTATGTTTCTATGTTTCTATAAAACCATATCACACCTTGAATTTGACACCCCTGATTTAAGAGTAATAAACTAGTAATATGTTATTCTGTGGGGTTCAAATTATGGATATTGAACCCACAGATTTTCACACTTTAGAGATGATTCTGTAAGCGTTGGCTCTCAGTGCCTGCAGGAAGGACTATGTGGTAGCTCTCACACCCATTAGTATTGCCAGTCTTAAGATATTATCTGAACTTCTCCCACAGCAGGGTTGCCTATGTGCTATGGTATTTCTTTGTGGACTTTCAGTGGTTCCTGTGGTCCAAGGATTTCAAATTGTTAATATCTTTTAGAGATAGGATGAAGGGACAAATGTGCAAGTGACATAGATTATCTTTTACACTCCAACTGCAGAGATAAGGATCTCACTGCTTTTCTGACAAGGATCATAATTACTCAGACAGGGCAGGGATTCCAGATTGAGTTAGTTCTCCTTTATGTGATGGAAGGTAGATTTGAGTTGGACCAAATTTCTAGGCAATTCTTCCATAAATCTGAAATTGCTTGTGGATAAGGATCTATTTTGATAATGATAGTTCCCTTCTGAGTGCTGGTACTGTTAAGAAATTGGTTGACATATGGGAGACTTCATCTTTCTTTCAATCTACTTTTCATTATGCACATTTATTTTCTCATGAAAAATATACATCAATTCAATCCTATTTTTTTAAACCCATGGATTCTTGAAGTACAAACTTCTACTATATTTCTATAATTGTGGGTACTATCTTTATTTCCTCCTCGATCCACAGCTCACATTAGAGAAACATCTTTCAGCTGTGGCAAGGGGGGCGTTTGCCCAGGTTCGCCTGGTGCACCAGTTGCGGCCCTATTTGGACCGGGAGTCACTGCTCACAGTCACTCATGCCCTCATCACCTCGAGGCTCAACTACTGTAATGCTCTCTACATGGGGCTACCTTTGAAAAATGTTCGGAAACTTCAGATCGTGCAGAATGCAGCTGCGAGAGCAATCATGGGCTTTTCCAAATATGCCCATGTTACACCAACACTCCGCAGTCTGCATTGGTTGCCGATCATTTTCCGGTCACAATTCAAAGTGTTGGTTATGACCTATAAAGCCCTTCATGGCACCGGACCAGATTATCTCAGGGACCGCTTTCTGCTGCACAAATCCCAGCGACCAGTTAGGTCCCACAGAGTGGGTCTTCTACGGGTCCTGTCAACTAAACAATGCCGCTTGGTGGGACCCAGGGGAAGAGCCTTCTCTGTGGCAGCCCCGGCCCTCTGGAACCAACTACCCCCAGAGATTAGAATTGCCCCCACCCTCCTTGCCTTTCGTAAGCTACTTAAAACCCACCTCTGCTGCCAAGCATGAGGGAATTGAGATTCCCTTTCCCCCTAGGCCTTTACAATTTTATGCATGGTATGTCTGTATGTATGTTTGGTTTTTTTTATTAATGGGTTTTTAATCGTTTTTAGTATTGGATTATTATTGTACGCTGTTTTATGATTGCTGTTAGCCGCCCCGAGTCTTCGGAGAGGGGCGGCATATAAATCCAATAAATAATAATAATAATAATAATAATAATAATAATAATAATAATAATAATTCATAAATCTAAATAACCAAAACCATAAAGAGGCACAAGTGTGTGGTTCCTACATTACTGTGGCTCCACATCAATGGACTAACATGATATCACTGAAACAAATATGTCATTCTTAAAGAAATATAGGAATTTTAAAAACCTTTTAAAAAGAAAATGCCAGGAAAAAAGCTCACTTGTGGTTAACAGGACACATTGAGAACTTTGAAAACCTGATAGGTTAACTAATCACCCCAAAGACACATTTAATTGTAATTAAGCAACCCACTTTTTTAATATTAGGGAATAATTTCACTACAGTGGTACCTCTACCTACAAATGCCTCTACTTACGAACTTTTCTAGATAAGAACCGGGTGTTCAAGATTTTTTTGCCTCTTCTCAAGAACCATTTTCCACTTACAAACCCAAGCCTCCAAAACTGTAACTAGAAAAGGCGGGGAGAAGCCTTCATGGGTCCTCTCTAGGAATCTCCTGGGAGGAAACAGGGCCAGAAAAGGTGGGGAGAAGCCTCTGTGGGGCCTCTCTAGGAATCTCCTGGGAGGAAACAGGGCTTTCACCCTCCTTTTGGTTTCCCCAATCACACACATTATTTGCTTTTACATTGATTCCTATGGGAAAAATTGCTTCTTCTTACAAACTTTTCTATTTAAGAACCTGGTCACGGAATGAATTAAGTTCGTAAGTAGAGGTACCACTGTATTTTATGTTTCTCTAGATATGAGGGTTTGCATATAAAAACAGCAGTTCACAATCCAGAGAAACGCACATGCCTCTGCAAAATAACTATTTTTCTAGAGGAAAAAAGCCTGTTTAGAATTGCACGTTTCATGGAACAACCAAATAACATTTGTTTCCCATTGTGGTAGAAGTTTTGAGTTGCTTGTTAAGATGAATGAAATCTTTGCATGGGATACCTTTGAAATGGTTATATCAGTTGTGCACATCTGTGCTGCTTAAGGTCTATGTATAGTACTTAGAAGGATGGGGAAGCCACTTACAAGACCAACACTCAAAATGCAGTATGCAAAAGCAACATAACTCAGTGTATTTCTTATCCAATAAAACTTCATCAGTTTGATAAAAGCATCAGTTTGATTTTGCATATTACAACATCTGCTAGCATTGCATATGTGCAATTATAGAGGAACCACAATATACCCATCGAATGCTTGATAATTAAAAAAATATTTGATTGCGCAGAAATGGACAAATTAATTTAGAACTTAGAGGATTTATCTGACAAAAAGACACAGATTACAACAAAACATGGAGAAAGTGGTACAACTGTATTGATGATAGAAAGTTGAAGAGGAGATGTGGCATGAAGATATAGAATTAGAAAATATTGTAAGATATATATATATATATTATTTATAGATTTATTAGACTTGTATGCCACCCCTCTCCAAAGACATTATATGATAATGTATACATTGTATAAATACAAAAATAATGTATATAAAAGGGTGTAGATATGCTTAAAGAATCATGATATGTAAAATGTGAAAAATCAATAAGCATATATTGGGAAAAAACCCATAAATTAATAAAACGCTGAGTTATTTGCCAGTGAAAGCATGTCTCCTTAACAATGGTCATGCAGACAATTATTTATTGGATATTGCAAACGGTTGTTATGTTGTTACTAAATTGACCAGAACTAAAAGGTCTAAAACAGCACTTTGGTTAGTAGTGTTGAAAGTTAGCAACAACCCAAGAATGAAATTTTTATTTTATTTATTTATTTATTTATTTTGTCCAATACACAATGAGGGTTTTAGTGGGTATATATCTATATACACATAGTATAATACATGATGAAGGTTATAGAGGAGATACTCATAGTAAAATACATATATCTAAGAAATAATAGAAAAGAAGATATAGTAATAGAACATATCAATGAAAGAATAGAAGAAGAGATATAGGAATAGAAGAAAGGTATAGGAGATATAGGAGAGCAATAGGACAGGGGAGGGAAGGCACTCTAGTGCACTTGTACTCGCCCCTTACTGACCTCTTAGGAATCTGGATAGGTCAACTGTAGATAATCTAAGGGTAAAGTGTTGAGGGTTAGGGGATGACACTATGGAGTCCGGTAATGAGTTCCACAACTCGGTTACAGAAGTCATATTTTTTACAGTCAAGTTTGGAGCGGTTAATATTAAGTTTAAATCTGTTGTGTACTCTTGTGTTGTTGTGGTTGAAGCTGAAGTAGTCACCGACAGGCAGGACGTTGCAGCATATGATCTTGTGGGCAATACTTAGATCTTGTTTGAGGCATCTTAGTTCTAAACTTTCTAGGCCCAGGATTGAAAGTCTAGTCTCGTAGGGTATTCTATTTTGAGTGGAGGAGTGAAGGGCTCTTCTGGTGAAGTATCTTTGGACATTTTCAAGGGTGTTAATGTCTGAGATGCGATATGGGTTCCAAACAGATGAGCTGTATTCGAGGATGGGTCTGGCAAAAGTTTTGAAAGCTCTGGTAAGCAGTGTGAGATTGCCAGAGCAGAAGCTACGTAGGATTAGGTTTACAACTCTTGAAGCCTCCTTGGCTATATTGTTGCAGTGGGCTTTGGCACTTAAATCTTTTGTTATTAGTATACCAAGATCTTTAACCGAGTGGAGATTATCTGTGATAGTTTGATTATTCAGTTTGTATATTCTAGGAAATATTTTAAAAGGCAGAATATTATATTTCCTTGGATGAGAAAAGGAGAAACGTGTTTTTAAAGACAAAGCAGTTCTCTGCCCCACACTTCATCTTCACCCTCAGGACATACAGTAATAGGATTCTCTTCATTACATCATTACTCAGCAAGATTCAACTAAGCCTGGGACTCAAGGCAACCTACAAAGTTACCCCATGGAGTCTGACAACCAGTCAGGATACTTGCCCTTATTCAGGAACAGAAAGCTTCAAGAAGGGGCACAGGGTGAGTGAATCAGCCTCCCTCTTCCCTCTCTCTCCCTCTCACCCCCTCTCTCTTTCTCTTTGAAGGCTTGTATACAAAGACCATATCTATTCAGGAGGCTTGGTGTTAGTAATACTTTCTGCAAACTGCTGCTTCAAAGTTCCTTTGGGAAACCAGAAATCTCTCAGAAATATGAATCACATCACTGCTGCAGCATTGACAAAATTACTAACTCTAAGTTTTCCTGCCACTTTTTAAAAAACTGCCTTTGAAGATTGAAGCACCTCATCAAGGCAAAGAATGAGCTTGTGTTGGCTTCAAACACATAAATGTCTTAGTATGATTCTCTGCCTACCGTTTCTGCTCAGTCAAGATACCCACAGATCAGTCAAAACTCAATGCTTTTTGAAGTTGATAAACTCAAAGACTGTTTTGTCAAATAGCTATAGAATCCCACAATAAAAACCCAGGAAGAATATTTATGATCATAAGCAACTTTGAGACAGATAGACGATAGGTAGATGATGATAGATGATTGATAACAGAGAGACAGACGGCAGGCAGACTTCCTGTATCTAGTACATTTCAAAACCTTTCTTTTTGGCTGACCACTGCAAAATAAAAATAAAAATAGATACCTGGAGAATGATGGGTTTACAATCCTCCAAGAAGTTCTTCTTTATTTAGTATCATCTTCTATTAAAATAGAATAGAATGCATGAAATTGATGCAAATAAATGGGGACATTAGGACAGGGACAGGACAGACCTCTTAGGAATGGGGTGAGGTCAACAGTAGGCAATCTAAGATTGAAGTTGTGGGGGTTTGGGAAAGGGACCACAGAGTGATAATGTATTCCAGACATTGGCTGCTCTGTTGATGAAGTTGTATTTTCTTGGAATGATTTACCTTGAGTTTGTATCTATTGTGAGCCTGTGTATTGTTGCAGTTGATGCTGAAGTAATCATTGACAGGTAGGACATTGTAGCAGATAGTTTTATGTACTATGCTTAGGTCAGACCGAAGGTTCTATTTAACTTCAATAGCAGAGAGGAAGTAATACAGCTGCCACACAGATGCTGTGTAAATGGGGTGAAAGTGGGCATTGTAAAAAGAAATTGTTTGATTAGCAAGATGTGACCTATAAAATAGCAGGAAGTTAAATTGGATGACCTGGGGACTTTATAGTTTGTGAATATTCCAATTTCAGAAAAGCAGAGTCATTGAGTCACTCACGCAAAAGACTTGGTGAGGTTGAAACTTTTTTCATGTCACAAGAACAAGAATCTTCCTGCAAGGAACATAATTTTCAAAGAATTAAAGGGAATGTGTAGCAAGACTAATTGACTTATTTATATCCAAATCCTTACTTTGCAATCAAACCTAAGCTAGAATGTTAACAATGCATGCACTTAGTATGATTTGCTCCAATGTACACATTTCATTATATGGGATATTTATTTTGGCTTATTAAGAAGTTCTCAGTTTATTACCATCCTAACATTAACTGTTTTGAAAAAGCATATTAAAATCACAGTTTGTCAACAGGCAATCTGGAAACAGACTTGGAACTTACTTACTTACTTACGTACTTACTTACTTATTTATTAGATTTGTATGCCACCCCTCTCCAAAGACTCTATGTGGCTTGGAATTCTATGTGTTTAAAAAATCTAATAACTGTGAGTCTGTATTCATTTTTTTCTTTGAAGCAGCTATGCCTGTGTACAATCAGAACTGTGTTCAGAAATTTAGAATGATTACTGAGTGATTCTGTAAAAATGCAATCAGCAGACACATTGAAGTTGTTCAGGACAGCAACCCTTGGTTTAATTGGAAAGATTAATGAGCTAGCAAAATCGTGCACAGAATATACAGATAAATATGTTGACACTTTCCTTACCAAATGAAATAACTGGATAAAAGAGGATTCCCCCTTATTTCCTCACCCTGAGAATATAATAGATTTTGACTAGCAATGATCCAGTTATTTTCAATTCCTAGTAATCACGTAAATAGATTTTTCCCATGTTGATCTATCTCTAATCTGGTTGAAGATTGCCCTTTTCTATCTTGCTGCTAATTGTCCTCTTCTTGTCTTTCCTTTAACCTTTTTCAGCATTACAATCTTTTTGCAATGTGATGGGTCTTCACATAATGAAGGAGGATAATTTGAGCCTGGTCATTTGTGCCTCCGATAAGGACTATCAGATAATGTATTTGATGATCCATCAATTTGCTTTTCTTGGCTGTCCATTATGTCCTTAGGAGTCTTCTCCAACACCTACATTCAAAGGTGTAAGCACACTTCCTATCCTAATGTCCAATTTTCACTTCTATAAGGTATCATGGGAAATAACATGGCTTGCAGAATTCGGATCTTTAAATACCTTTTTCAAGGATTTCAGTGGTGCTCTACTGAGTGTTAGTATATGGCATATTCCTTGACTGTTTGTGACTTTACTGTTGATGGTTGATTGAAATAAGATTAGCTTTCTGCATTGTATCAGCTTCTGAGATGTCTAATGTTCCAATTGCTTGACTTTTGTTCCTAAAGGCAGTACATGAAGAGTTAGGATAGATCAGTTTCTCTGCTTTTCAAGGGAACACAGTGGTGCATTTAAGGATATGTCACTGTGCGATAGGCAATGACAAGCATTCAGGTATTTATTCAATCTTAAATGAGGCTTGTAAACTGGCTTTGGGAAACTATTGCTATTCTTGCCATCAGCATTAGTACTTCATTAATTTCTCTGGTGCAGAAAATATGCAAAGCAAAGACATCCTTACGCTATTAAAACCCTAGTTCCATTGAAGTTATGCTACATTTATGTTGGGTTGTGCCATACAGAATAGTACACTAATAGCTGGATTATTATTATTATTATTATTATTATTATTATTATTATTTATTAGATTTGTATGCCGCCCCTCTCCGTAGACTCACCCCTAGTCCTCTTCATTAGACTAGATAATTCCTGCAACTGTTCATCATTTGATCATCTTTGTTGCTCTTCTTTGAACTCTTTCAAGAGTCTCAACACTTTTTTTGTTTAATGGTGACCAGAATTCCAAGTGTGGTCTTACCAATGCAATTTGTAGTGGTACTAATCTTTCATTGATTCTCTGTTAATGTAGTGTAAGACTGTATTGGCTTCTTTGGAAATTGCAGCATATTGTTGGCTCGTATATGTTTATCTAGTAGGACTCCTAGATCCCTCTTATAGTTACTTCTGTTAAGCCAGGTACCAATTATTCTTTACACGTGCATTTGGATTCTCTTGCATAAGTGTAAAACCATATTTTTCTCACACTCAATTGCATTTTGTTGGATAGGGACCGGTGTTCAGGTCAAAATATTTGTGGATTTGAGCCTATCTTCTAAAATGTTAGTTACTGGGCCTAAGACAGAGATACCCCACTGCATACTTCCTCCATGTAGATGTAGTTCCATTGAGGTCTACACACTGAGTGTGGTTTTTCAGCCAGTTATGAATCCATTTAGTTATCTATCTCACATTTTTCTATCTTATCAAGAAATAGATTGCAGTCTACTTTGTCAAATGCCTCATTGAAGTACAAGTATACTATGTCTAAACCATTTTACTTATCCATCAATTTAGACACTTTGTCAATGAAGGCAGTAAAATTTGTTCGGCATGATCCGGTTTTGAAGATAACCCATATTATCTTCTAGTAAGGTTCACTCACGCTTTTAGGTATTTTTTCACAGATCTGTGGCTTGATTATCTTTTCCAGGATTTTCTCTATTGAAACTTGATCAGACCAAAGAAATCTTGCCGCATTGACAAATGATATGTGAACACATGATATAGTAACTGAAGGCATTGATTAAATTTTGCTCAATGTGAATGTTATTGTGATATATTGAGTTCCATGATGCAGCATGGAAAGATGATGCAGAAGATATGACATGGCTGTTCTATTGTCTACGCAGTTATGCAATTGTTTGGATTAAAAGTGAAAACGCTGACTACACAATAAATTTGTTGTGATTTCTGTTGATCTAGGAAGTAAGGACCGCCTTCTCAGGGACCGCCTTCTGCCGCACGAATCCCAGCGACCAGTTAGGTCCCACAGATTGGGGGTTCTCCAGGTCCTGTCAACCAAACAATGTCACTTGGCGGGACCCAGAGGAAGAGCCTTCTCTGTGGCGGCCCCGACGCTCTGGAACCAACTCCCCCCAGAGATTAGAATTGCCCCCACCCTCCTTGCCTTTCGTAAGCTGCTTAAAACCCACCTCTGCCGCCAGGCATGGGGGAACTAAGATACACTTTCCCCCTAGGCCTTCACAATTTTATGTATGGTATGTTTGTATGTATGATTGGTCTTTATATAATGGGTTTTTAACTGCTTTTTTTAGTATTGGATTTTGTTGTACTGTTTTACTGCTGTTGTTAGCCGCCCCGAGTCTGCGGAGAGGGGCGGCATACAAATCCAATAAATAATAATAATATAAAAGGAAGAGGAAGAGGAGGGGGGAGGAGGAGGAGGAGAAAACAGCATACTTCCAATACTGACACTATTTTATTCTGAAGTCAGGCTTTAGTTAGCAGCTAAAAGATTACAGCCTAGTTTCACGAACATTATCTAAATGAAAAAGCAGGAATGCAGAGAAAGTAATAAGCATGTGTCATCAATATACACTATGAAGGATAGAGATAAAAGGAAATCCAGCACAACTTTCATGAGAGGGCAGTGCTGTGATAAGAGTGTAAAGAATATGAGATTTGACCAGGTATAAATTCTGAATTACTTCTGGCTTGCTCACAAACACTCCGCTACCTTAAATGGCTACCATTTCACAGATACTATAAAGATATTATTCTTAGCTGTGTTTCTCCTTTTCTCACAACTGAATAATAACTTTATTGGGTCTTAAAATTCATTCAAAAGTGTAAAAGCTTTTCATTTTTTTAGACTATTTTATTAGGCAATACATTTTAAATACCTGGTGCAATTTTTGAATTTCTTTGGTTCTTCCTATCCTTTCCTTTTAATAATGTTATTGCCCATCTATGACTGTTTTTCATGTGTCTCCATTGTCTGTAAAACAAGAATTTGAGCAAGAAATTTTGAAAGTTATTTCTCGCTGACTTTCTTAAAAGTTATAAACAATCTCAACACTGAAGATTTCTGATTTTCCGTATATAATCTATGGTCTTTCTTTATTCCATGTGGTTTTATCATGACAACAGTAAGGGGGAAAAACAGTGATATGATGAAAACTACATTTTCTCAACTAAATCATCTGGAAATGATATAGATGATATCTGTGATTCCAACTCCTTCCCCATATGTACCTATGGTAACAAGTGCATATAATGCATTGTGCAGTTATACAAGATCACCATGAAGAGATATAAGTATTTGCATACTTCTCCCTTCAATTTTGCTGGTGCTTCTTCTACTACTCCTTTTAATTTTGCAAAATATAACATATTATCTGACTTCAGCATCATTCAAGTCATTTTAATAAATATATCTCTTGACCTTAGTGATGGCATTTTATTGTTCATGCTTCTGACATTTAATTATGCCATCTCCAGATGATGATAGATACAAGGTCAATTGTTGATTAATATTCATTTCAGTGGAGTACAACATTTTATAAACTCTTATGATATACTCTTAGTCCAATGTTCATTTGTGAAGGCTATGAGAATGTTTGAAAGTGTTTCGATGATTATTGGTTTTAATGTTTTAATGTTTTTATTCTGTAACCCATCCAGGGTTGATGGATGCATGATGAGTAGCAAAGATAATAAACAAGAAAGAAAGAAAGAAAGAAAGAAGGAAGGAAAGAAAGAAAGAAAGAAAGAAAGAGAGGGGGAGGGAGAAAGAAAGAAAGAAAGAAAGAGCAGATGGAGAAAATGGAGAAATATTGAAATATGAAAGCAGTTGGGTTATGCAATGGCAGTAAGTTTTATTGATGAATGTTTGACAACTACATATTTAATTGAAAGAATGTCATTATTTCTTTGCTACACAAAGAAAAAGATAGCAACAGTGAATGTAGGGGAATTTGCTTTGTGAAGAATGCCTGGAAATGTATTGGGCAAATTCTGATTGGAGAATATGGAAGGTGATGCAAAGCAAAAATTGACAAATGTTTTGTGACATTTCCTAGAGCATTTCATTGTCCTCATGAAAAACCTATATACAGATAAGGAAGTCATAGAATAGTCAGAACACTCCAGGTTGGCAAAAAAATACAATAAGGTTGACACCATTTTATTCAGTCTATATGCTGAGTGTAGCAATAGCACTTAGACTTATATATTGCTCCCAAATGTCAGCTTATTGCCCCCAATAAACCAGGCCCTCATTTTACCAATCCCGGAAGGATGGAAGGCTGAGCCAACCTTCCAGACTCAAACTCCTAATGGTGGGCAGAGTCATGTTTTAGCCTCCAGACCCCTGATCATCTTTGTTGCTCTTCTCTGCACTCTTTTCAGAGTCTCGATATCTTTTTTAACATCAGGTGGCAATACTTAGCAAATAGGTAAGTTCAACAAGGTAAGTTGAATATTTTAGTTGTGGACTTTTACTTTTTGCAGCAAATATAAGATAGATTGCATAACAAAGATATGGAAATTAATGATGGTTGTATTTGGCAGGATAAATGGGCTGATAAAATGCAAGTTAAGATAAATTGTAAGCTACAACAAATGGAAAAAAACAAAAGAAAATGCAAGCATGTATCACTTGAGGGAAGTCTTATTAAAGATCAGAAAACTGATGAAGAAATATTAGGTTGAATATGGCCTGTTCTGAGGGATGAACATTTGACAGAAGAAAAATTGTTTTCATATAAGAGTATGCATGTATCAAAGAAAAGAAATTCAAAGATGTTATGCCAGATGGAGTGAATAGTCATTCAAGCATGTAATGTATTTGTGCTAAAGAAATGTAAGACAAAAGGAAATAGTAGTCTGAAGCATGGCCAGAAGCAAAGATAATCTCCTGTGCTTAAAGTGGTTTGATTTAAATATACATAAATCGAAAAATAAAGGCTACCAATATATTTGCATTTTATTGGAAAAATCCTTGAAAGTAAGGTTAGACCAGTGGTTTTCAACCTTTTTTGAGCCATGGCACATTTTTTACATTTACAAAACCCTGGGGCACATTGAGGGGGGGGGGGGCGCTAAGAAAAGTTTGGACAATTTTTTTCTCTCTCTCTTCCTCCCTTTCGCTATATTTCTCTCTCCCTCCCTCTTTCTCTCCCTTCTCTTTTCTCTCTCTCTCCATCCCTCTTTCTTTCTCTCTTCCTTCCTTCCTCTCTTTTTTGCTCTCTTTCTCCCTCCCTCTGTGTCTTTCTCTCTCCCACCTTCCCTCCCTCTCTTTCTCTCTCTCTCTCTCTTTCTTTCTCTCTCTTTCTCTCTCTTGCTCTCTCTCTTGCTTTCTTTCTCTCTCTTGTTCTCTTTCTCTCTCTCTTGCTTTCTTTCTTCCTCTCTTGTTCTCTTTTTCTCTTTTCTTTCTTTCTTTCTCTCTCTCTCTCTTTCTTTCTCTCTTTCTCTCTCTTTCTTTCTTTCTCTCTCTCTTGTTTTCTTTCTCTCTTGCTTTCTCTCTCTCTCTTTTTCTCATTCTTTCTCTCTCTTTCTTTCTTTCTTTCTTTCTCTCTTGTTTTCTTTCTCTCTCTGAGCTTCGCGGCACACCTGACCATGTCTCACGGCACACTAGTGTGCCGCGGCACACTGGTTGAAAAACACTGGGTTAGACTACCACCCAGCAGTCAATTGACAAGAATATTTCTGTGTATTTTTGCTTGGATTTGTACAAGTGAAACAAGTCAGATTTTACTTTTAAATATGAAAAATCTGAAGTGAAACCTAGAGGATCCTTGTGCATGTAGCTTAAGGTTAAAGTTTAGGTTCCTTAATTGTACTGCACTGAGAAATTATATTAAATACGATTTTAGATATTTCATATCTTAGATATTATTTTATTCTCTCTCCCTCTCTTTCTCCCTCCCCCACTCTCTCTGTGTATCTCAGAATAATATGTATATATAAACTAAGGTGACCAGATTTTAACATTGGTAAAGTTGGACACCATTGGGGGGGGGGGGGTGTAAAAATTTTGATCTAATTGTGTGCAGGTACCTAATCTAATTGTATGCAGCTAGGGCATAATTGACAATAATTAAAGCCTGCAGATCCAGGAGCAGTTCGCTGTCCAACCGCATGCAACGACTTGTCCTCAACAGTTCCAAATCCACATGGAAGAAGGTAGGCAGTGGGGTTCCACAGGGTCCCGTCCTGGGCCCTGTACTCTTCAACATTTTCATCAATGACCTGGACGAGGGAGTAGAAGGGGAACTAATCAAATTCGCAGATGACACCAAGCTGGCAAGGGTAGCCAACATCCTAGAGGACAGGCTCAAAATACAGAAAGACCTAGACAGATTAACACTATGGGCCCACACTAACAATATGAAGTTCAACGTCGACAAGAGCAAAGTCCTTCACCTTAGTAAAAAAAAACCTAGACACACGTACAGCCTGGGAGAAACCCCACTTAGCAGTAGTGATTGAGAAAGAGATCTTGGAGTCTTGGTGGATAATCAACTAAACATGAGCCAGCAATGTGCAGCAGCGGCCAAAAAACCCAACACCATCCTAAACTAACAAAATGAAATTCAATGGTGAAAAAAAGTAAGGTTCTACATTTAGGTAAGAAAAACAAAATGCACAGGTACAGCATATGTGGTACACTGCTCAACAGTAACAACTGTGAGAGGGATTTTGGAGTCCTAGTGGACAACCATTTAAATATGAGCCAGCAGTGTGTAGAGGCTAACAATACACCCAACACAGTTCTAGGCTGCATTAACAGAGGGATAGAATCAAGATCACGTGAAGTGTTAATACCACTTTATAAGGCCTTGGTAAGGCCACACTTGGAATACTATATTCAGTTTTTGTCGTCACGAAGCAGAAAGGATATTGAGACTCTAGAAAAAGTGCAGAGAAGAGTGACAAAGATGATTATGGACTGGAGGCTAAAACATATGAATAATGGTTTCAGGAACTGGGCATGGATAGTTTAACAAAAAGAAGAACCAGGGGAGACATGATAGCAGTGTTCCAATATCTCAGGGGTTGCCACAAAGAAGAGAGAGTCAAACTATTCTCCAAAGCACCTGAGGTTAGAACAAGAAGTACAGTGGAACCCCGACATAAGAGCTGCTCTACTTAAGAGCAACTCGAGATAAGAGCTGGGAGGGGAGAGATATTTTTGTTCTACTTACAAGCCCAAATTCGAGATACAAGCGCCAAGGAGCTGTCTCCTGAAGCCAAACGCTAACTTCCGCGTTCGGCTTCAGGAGACAGCTGCGAAGCGGCGCGCGTGTTTTAAAAGGTTGCAGCCGGCCTGGGGGGCTCGGGGGGGTGCTTGCAGCTTTCTTTCTTGCTCTTTTTCTTTCTCTCTTTTACCTTCCCTTCCTCTATTTCTTCTTTTCTTTCTCCTTCCCACCTTCTTCCCTCCCTCCCTCCCTTCACTCATTCCTCTCTTACTCTCCCCTTTCATAAGTTTCCTTGCTTCCTTCCTCTGTTCCTGTCCCTTCCCTCTTTCCTTCCTTCCTTCCCACCCTCCGTCCATTCATTCACCCATTCCTCTCTTGATCGCTTAAAGCCGGTCCCTGGTGCAAAAAGGGTTGGGGACCTCTGTCCTACAGGATTGGGTGGCAGAGAAGTTGAACATATGTAAATTTAAAAGTTTAAGAAAGTTTACAAGTTAAGTGAAAGAAACTTCATTATTCATTTATATGTACATGTACATTTCTTCATTAAAAACATGTCTTTCTGCATAATTTAGACTAACTTTGTGAGTTTTTTGAGGGCTGGAACCAATTAAAATTATTTACATTAATTCCTATGGGGAAAAGTCGTTCGAGATAAGAGCTGCTCGACTTAAGAGCCCAGGTCCGGAACGAATTAAACTCGTATCTCGAGGTACCACTGTAATGGGTAGAAATTAAACAAGGAGCAAAGTGACTTAAAATTAAGGAGAAATTTCCTGACAGTTAGAACAATTAATCAATGGAACAGCTTGCCACCAGAAGTTGTGAATGCCCCAACACTGGAAGTTTTTAAGTAAATATTGGATAATCATCTGTCTGAAGTAGTGTAGGGTTTCCTGCCTAAGCAGGGGCTTGGACTAGAAGACCTCCAAGGTACCTTCCAACTCTGTTGTGGTTGTTGTTATTGTTGTTGTTGTTACTATTACTACTACTACTAGTACTACTACTACTACTTAAACTCAATACCTAACAGTTGACATACCAAATCTAAAATCTTTGCCATCACTGCTCTCATTTTAGTAAATTAACTATTCCTGCCATTTTTTTAAAAAAGTTGGCTTGATAGGCAAAATAACACCTTTCTAATTATAGAGAAGGTTCTTTGTCTAATTTCTGAAAGGATACTTTTCTGTGATAAGAATGTAAATTCTGTATAATGAATCAGTCGTGTACTTTCTATTTTGAAAGGACACTGCCAATACTACAGATGTGGAGATAACTAATTCCTGTCCCTGGTTCCTGATAATTATATGCAAAGGGACACAGCTGGATCCTGGTCAAGATGGCAGCAAATGTCATCCTGATTGCCATGAGCAGGATTAGTAAATTAAAAGAAAAAAATGAAGGCTATCATCTATTTCCCCCCCTCCCTGCAAATTCAGGGTCAATGGTCCCATTGATTCTGACATTTCCAAGAGTAACCTTTTAATATAACCTTATGGTGTGAAATAATTATCAACAGCTTGACCAGAAGGTCAGATATATATGGTTCATGCTTTCAAAGCTAGATCTGAACCAAAAAAAAGTTTGCAATTTATTAATTTAAAAATGAAATAGCCCTACTTCATAAACATGTCCAATGTCTGGGTTCCAAGTAATACATCCCATTCAATAGGAATTCCAAGGCAGGAAAATTCCACAAATAACATTCCTTTGTTTGCAAACTTTTAACGTCAGTTCATCCTGCTAATGGATCTTTTAAAAACCAAACAGATGGTCCAAAAGCCATGTCCAGGTTAGCCAATAAAGTGAACATTGGCTTGCCAACAGTCATTTGAACACCTAAAGGCAGAAAACTCACACCCAAATACATTGGACCATTTACAATAGTAAAAGTCATAAATCCTGTTCTGTGTGCTTACAGCTCCCACATCTGCTGGGGAAGACACATCCACTCTTCCACATTATGTCACAGCAGACATTCTATACTCTCATTGGCATCTAGGGCATCTATAGTACAAACAGGTTCCCACTAGCGGAGGCACCCTGGGTATCCTGTCAAAATATCAATGCAGCATGGCTACTTTCTCTTACAGGTATCTTATGGTTTATCATTTGTTGTTTCTATTCTATGATTTATGATTGTATCTTGTGATTTATGATCAATTATTTATTTATTTATTTAATTAATTTGACTTATTTATTTATTTATCAGATTTGTATGCCGCCCCTCTCTGCAGACTCGGGGCGGCTCACAGCAATAATAATACAACATAAACAAATCTAATATTTAAGTTAATTTAAAACCCCAGTTTAAAAACCAATCATACATATTGGCATACCATGCATAAATTTTATAAGCCTAGGGGGAGAGAAAGTATCAATTCCCCCATGCCTGACGACAGAGGTGGGTTTTAAGGAGCTTGCGAAAGGCTAGGAGGGTGGGGGCAACTCTGATATCCGGGGGGAGTTGGTTCCAAAGGGTCGGAGCCGCCACAGAGAAGGCTCTTTTCCTGGGTCCCGCCAAACAACATTGTTTAGTTGACGGGACCTGGAGAAGGCCAACTCTGTGGGACATAACTGGTCGCTGGGATTCGTATGGCAGAAGGCGGTCCTGGAGATATTCTGGTCCGGTGCCATGAAGGGCTTTATAGGTCATAACCAACACTTTGAATTGTGACCAGAAACTGATCGGCAACCAGTGCAGACTGCGGAGTGTTGGTGTAACATGGGCATATTTAGGAAAGCCCATGATTGCTCTCGCAGCTGCATTCTGCACGATCTGAAGTTTCCGAACACTTTTCAAAGGTAGCCCCATGTAGAGAGCATTACAGTAGTCGAGCCTCAAGGTGATGAGGGCATGAGTGACTGTGAGCAGTGACTCCCGGTCCAAATAGGGCCGCAACTGGTGCACCAGGTGAACCTGGGCAAACGCCCCCCTCGCCACAGCTGAAAGATGTTTCTCTAATGTGAGCTGTGGATCGAGGAGGATGCCCAAGTTGCGGACCCTCTCTGAGTGATTCCCCCCCAGGGTAATGGATGGATAGATGGAATTGTTCTTGGGAGGCAAAGCCCACAGCCACTCCATCTTATCAGGGTTGAGTTTGAGTCTGTTGACACCCATCCAGACCCCAACAGCCTCCAGGCACCGGCACATCACTTCCACTGCTTCGCTGACTGGACAAGGGGTGGAGATGTAAAGCTGGGTATCATCTGCATATTGATGATACCTCACCCCATGATACCTCACACCATGCCCTTGGATGATCTCACCCAGCGGTTTCATGTAGATATTAAATAGTAGGGGGGAGAGGACCGACCCCTGAGGCACCCCACAAGGGAGTAACCTAGAGGTCGACCTCTGACCCCCCACTAACACCGACTGCGACCGACCAGAGAGGTAGGAGGAGAACCACTGAAGAACAGTGCCTCCCACTCCCAGCCCCTCCAGCCAGCGCAGAAGGATACCATGGTCGATGGTATCGAAAGCCGCTGAGAGGTCAAGAAGCACCAAGACAGAGGATAAACCCCTGTCCCGGGCCCGCCAGAGATAATCCATCAGCGCGACCAAAACAGTTTCCATGCTGTAGCCGGGCCTGAATCCTGACTGCTGAGGACCTAGATAATCGGCTTCTTCCAAGGACTTCTATGCCAACCAATCCCAAAGGACTTGGGGTGGCTCTCAATAATATAAAATTACAATAACAATGACAATAATAAAAAGAGGCAGAAACGAGCAATTACTAAAATCCTAATTAAAATTTAAAAAACAATTCAACAAAATGTTTAGCATTTTGATGTTTGTATGTACACTAACAGCTTACGCACTGGAGTCAAATTCCTTACGTATCCAATCACACATGGCCAATAAAAAATATTCTTATCAGGGCCAGAGATACAGCTGCCTTCCAAAAGTTGAATTATGTTGAAAATGAGGATCATATGACCATAGTGGCAGCACTGAAGTAACCACAACTGTCAAATGCAATTTTGTTGGAAGTAATGGATCCTGGCATTCTTTAAATTAGCCTATTTAAGATAATTTTTTGATGGAGTTTTGTTCTTTGATGCATCATTTTGCCCAGTTAAAGTTTACAGTCTCAAGAGTTTTGGTGGTATCTACAGTAGATTACTACGGCAAGATTACAATATGCACAAAGAAGGAAAGATTCAGTCTTACCCAACATAAAGAAATGTTTGTTGAAATTGACTGGAAAGCCCTCCTAGACTTTGTGTGCAAAATTGAAAACAATGAACTTGTGACTTATGTATTGATGGTTAGACAGGATAGATCATAGAATAAGATTGTCATGATGTCATTTGAGACAGGGGATCATTGCAATTCTAACTGCTGAGAAGAATATCAGGAGCCACCTCTTTATATATTTCTTCATACCTTTCTCTTTTTTCTCTTTTCTTTTTTTTTCTTACTGCATTTTTAGTTTTTTATTTTCCTTCTTTTTTGTTTTTGTTTTTTGTTCTATTCTAGTAATTCTTACTATTGCTGTTAAAAGGAGGAAGAGGGGGGTTGGGAGCCTAACACAAAGGATAATTCCACCGTTCAGCCTACTCAGCTAAGTTCACTTGCCAATCATATTGAGAAACAGGATAAATAATAGTGCAAGCTGCAAATCAATGAACTTTTCACATTATCTCTGATGTTATTTTACTGTTAGTTCCATTACATTAATGGGGGCAAGCTCAGAGCTCAAGGGCATGCAGATATAGCTGAAGCATATTATGTAAAGGAATGATGTTACTTCATTAAGCTTTCAATAAAGAAAAGATCAAATTACAACATCAGCTAAGAAGGATTGGAAATACATTGTTCCCCTCTGGCTCTTGCAGGGCTCAGAAAAGAAACAGCTTTCACTGAGCTGAGTGACCTTTGCCAAATATTCATTGATTTCCAAAATAGGTGTTTGCAGAGTAGAAATTGGTTGGGAGCAGAGGTGGGTTCCTCTCAATTCAGAGCAGTTTTATGGAACCGGTAGTAACTTGGCAGCCTGGGTCACTGGCACTGGCTCTCTCTATAGCACCACAATCTTGTTTTTCACTTCTGTGCACACAGAGAAGCTGGTTTTTGCTTCTGCACATGCACAGCAATTGTTTTAGCATTGTGCATGCATGCACAGCAGCAAAGAAAACCAGAACTCACCCTTGGTTTGGAGCCACACAGAGTTAGCTGAAAGATGGGAGGAAGGAAGGAAGGAAGGAAGGAAGGAAAGAAAGAAAGAAAGAGGGAGGGAGGGAGGGATGGGGAGGAAAGAAGGAAGGAAGGAAGGAAGGAAGGAAGGGGAAGGGAATGGAGAAGGAAAGAATTAAGGTAGATTTGTACTCTGGGTATTTCAAGCAAATATTTCAACTTTACCATTCTTTATATGCCTAAGTCAGGGGTCGGCAAGCTTAAACACTCAAAGAGCCACAAAAGTCCTAACCAGAAGTACCCTGTTCAATTCTGGAACCAAACAGAAATCCAGTTCCCTCCTCATAGAATCTCCTACAAGCATGGTGTCCTTTTTCCTCTGCTGACCGTAAGTCTAGTTCCTCCACCATAGAGTCTCCTCCTAGCATGGTGTCCTTTTTCCTCTGCTGACCGGAAGTCCAGTTCCTCCACCATAGAGTCTCCTCCTAACATGCAATTCCTCTACCCATCCTAACCAAAAGCCCTATCAATCGTGGAACTGACCAGTGACAGGGAGTCACAGCAGAGGGATGAGAGAGCTACATGCGGCTCCAGAGCTCTGGCCTAAGTTAACAATTCACACACCAATGAGGAAGAGATAAGAAAAACACTTTCAATGCATGCTAAGTGCTTTAGGCTTAGAGGAAAAAACAGTTGCTTTTTTTCAAATTTGCCAGCTGTGTTACAGATTTCAAAATAAACTAATGTATTACTTTTTAACAATACACAGGCACTATCATATATTCACATACATATTCACAAACAAATACATGTATAGGCATATTCACAAACAAATACATGTATACAATTTTTTAATTTAAAATTGTAATTAGATTGGTGGGAATTGGATTTGTTACTATGTACTGTTTTTATTATTGTTGTGAGCCGCCCCGAGTTTGCGGAGAGGGGTGGCATATAAATCCAATAAATCTAATCTAATCTAATCTATAGGCATATTCACAAACAAATACATGTATTTTTGTGCAGAATGCACTACCTGACTCTATGTTTTCTTCCCCCGACTCCAACAATTTTAACCTTAGACTGTCTATGTCAACCTTACCCATTCTATTCATAAGGGGTGGGCATAAGCGCATCATTGTGCCTACCGTCCTTGTCTTACTATCCTATTGTCCAAATTTACCTGTACCTACTTTGCTTTTGTTTATGTTCATACCAATACATGCTACCTTGTACATGGTTTGACAATAAAATAAAATAAAATAAAATAAAATAAAATAAATCAAAATAAATCAAAATAAAATAAATAAAATAAAATAAAATAAAATAAAATAATAAAATAAAATAAAATAAAATAAAATAAAATAAAATAAAATAAAATAAAATAAAATAAAATAAAATAAAATAAAATAAAATAAAATAAAATAAAATAAAATAAAATAAAATAAAATAAAATAAAATAAAATAAAATAAATAAAATAAAATAAAATAAAATAAAATAAAATAAAATAAAATAAAATAAAATAAAATAAAATAAAATAAAATAAAATAAAATAAAATAAAATAAAATAATAAAAGTCAAGAGCTAGAATCAGAAGTCCAGGAAGTTCAAATTAATGTAAAGATTTATTGCAATCTTAAGCTCTCTACAAAAATCTGAACTACTAATAGTCAAAGCAAATGGGTTGTAGATAAGGGTCAATGGAATTCAAGATGGGTTGGTTTTAAATATTTTATTGACACACAGAAATTTGAGACTAAGGACATGTTTGACACCGCCCTTGAGCTCAGCCTGGTCATCTCTTACAATAACTTTATAACAAAAGTAGTACTGACCTACTGGCATTTAGTTTCCAGGTCTGATTTCTACTTTTGCTTTCCCTGATAGTCCTGAAATTACTTGCTGGTATAATATTTCACAAATGCACATAAGCTGAAGTAATAGTTGTTCTGTGTGTGAAAATGAGGGATTTTTAAAATTAATTTTTATCAGTATTATTTTAGTACTAATTGGGTTGATATACTGACATTATCATATTGAAGAAATTTTATCTTGACCAGTACCTAAGTAAGAAAAAAACTCGGTATAAATTACTCTGAGCTTGTTGAAGAAAAGCACAAGGTATAAATGTAATAAAATAAATTGCGGAAGCAGCTGGCTTGTCAAGGCAATTGAGGTGTTAATGTGGTGGATATTGGAGAGACAAAGCATTTTTCACACAGAATCATTTCACAAGTGACCTTATTTTGCATAAAATAGAGGCAAAGTCTGAACATAAGAAGAATACCAGATGGAAGAATATCTTATACAACCATGGAAATAACACGTCCTGCAGAGATTCAGTACTCAGAAGAGTTTGGACAAAGTAACCTAACAAGTAAAACCAGGTTCAGTACTCTCATTATGAAAGAGAAATGAATATGATGTGAAGGTTCAGTAAGTCTGAATATTTATTTAGCTGAGAGATTATAAAATAGAATTCAAGAATTCAAGTTGACAGAAACTTTTTATCAGACTGTGTATTGGGTATTTTCTCTCATGGCGAATTCCATGCAGATGTTATATAAAACAATAGGAGAGAACCAAGCACTGAGGATCCTTTACTGCAGTGTTTCCCAACCTTTTTTGAGCCGCGGCACATTATTCATGTTTTCAAAATTCTGGGGAACACTGAAGGGGGGGCGGGGGGGCTAAAGAAAAGTTTGGACAAAAAAAATATCTCTTCCTCCATTTCACTCTATTTCTCCCTCCCTCTTTCTCTCTCTTCCTTCCTTCCCTTCTTTCTCTCCATCCCTCTTTCTTTCTTTCTTCCTCTCTTTTTTGCTCTCTTTCTCTCTCCCTCCTTCCCCCCTTTCTTTCTCTCTCTCTCTTGCTTTCTTTCCCTCTCTTTCTCTTGCTTTCTTTCTCTCATTCTCTCTCCCCTCCTTTTTCTCTCTCTCTCTTTCTCTCTCGTTCACCATGTCAGCAACAGAGAGAAAAAGAAAGAGCGAGAGAGAGCCGGAGAGAGAGTGGAGTGCGCAGCAGCCATCAGCCTCCTCGCCCTCCCAGACGTCCCCAGCGCCCGGCCTCGCGCCGCCTCCCGTTAGCCCGGCCGAAAGCCACACAGTCCCGAACTCCCGGATTGCTCGCTTCTCCGGCCAGCGCGGCGCTTTCCTGGGCAGATGGCTTTGCTGACCGGAGAAACAAGCGATCCGGGAGTCCGGGACTGTGTGGCTTTGCGCCATGAAGAGAAAACGGCAGCAGGGAAAAGTCGGCCGTTTTCTCTTCATGGCGCAAAGCCACACAGTCCCGGACTCCCGGATTCCTCGCCCCAAGGCAGGAGGCGGGTGGCGGAGAAGAGTGGGCGGATCGGGCGGGCAATGGGGCAGGACGGAGAAGCCAGGGGCGCGTTTGGCCGGAGGCACCGTGGGGAGCAGGGGCAGGGAGGTGCGGCAGTAGGAGTAAAGGGAGCCGCGGCTGCCCCTGCCTCTCCACGGTGCCTCCGGCCAAATGCGCCCCTGGCTTCTCCGTCCTGCCCCATTGCCCGCCCGATCCGCCCACTCTTCTCCGCCACCGCCTCCTGCCTTGGGGCGAGGAATCCGGGAGTCCGGGACTGTGTGGCTTTGCGCCATGAAGAGAAAACGGCAGCAGGGAAAAGTCGGCCGTTTTCTCTTCATGGCGCAAAGCCACACAGTCCCGGACTCTCGGATTCCTCGCCCCAAGGCAGGAGGCGGTGGCGGAGAAGAGTGGGCGGATCGGGCGGGCAATGGGGCAGGACGGAGAAGCCAGGGGCGCGTTTGGCCGGAGGCACCGTGGGGAGCAGGGGCAGGGTGGTGCGGCAGTAGGAGTAAAGGGAGCCGCGGCTGCCCCTGCCTCCCCATGGTGCCTCCGGCCAAACGCGCCCCTGGCTTCTCCGCCCTGCCCCATTGCCCGCCCGATCTGCCCACTCTCCTCCGCCGTCTCTCGCCGCGGCACACCTGACGGTGTCTCGCGGCACACCGGTTGGGAAACGCTGCTTTACTGCACTAATAGCATCTCAATTTACACACATACACATGCACACAGAGACACAGAGACACTACTAATCAGGGATGGGCTTCAAATCTTTTAGTAAAATGTTATCTGCCAGGTTGCTAGTGGGTGTGGCCAGGGTGGGTGTGGCCTAGATGGCCTTCTGCACCATGATAGGGGGTGTTTTTGCCCTCCCTGGGCTCTGGAGGCATTCTTCAAGCATCTGTGAGGGAAAAAAACGGTCTCCCCAAGCTCCAGAGGCCCTCTGGAGCCAGAAAGAGTCCCGTTTCTGGCATTCAGAGGGCCTCTGCAGCCTGGGGAGTCTGGAGAAGCCTTCCCAAATTTCTGGTAGACCCATTTTTTGCCCTCCCCAAGCCTCCATGCGCAACTTGCACTTACTTGCATCCAGTGATGGCCTACCAAAATTTCTACTCCCACGCTGTGGGCGTGGCTTATGCATTTTGTTTTAACATCTTTCAGTGCAAATTGGGTGCTCTGGGGTGGAGCTCCAAATTTTGCTACCGGAACTGCGTTCCTGACCGTTCCCGTAGGAGCCCATCACTGCCTGCATCCAAAACCGGCTGCGTGGGGACTCCTGGGAGGGGAGGAGGGGAGTGGGTAAGCCAAGCAGGAGTGGGATTTGGGAGTTCTCTGAACTTCACAGAATCTTAGCCAGAGGTTCTCCCGAATTCCTGTGAACCCCCAGCAGCCCATTCCTGATCATAACTGGAACTATCACCAACAAAGATGCAAAACAACTCAAAGACTCTATCAAAGGTTGACAATCCAATAAGGTAGGAGCGTCAAACATAGAAACATAGAAGATTGATGGCAGAAAAGAACCTCATGGTCCATCTAGACTGCCCTTATACTATTTCCTTAATTTTATCTTAGGATGGATATATGTTTATCCCAGGCATGTTTAAATTCAGTTACTGTGAATTTACCAACCTGCTGGAAGTTTGTTCCAAGCATCTACTAGTCTTTCAGTAAAATAATGTTTTCTCACCTTACTTCTAATCTTTCCCCCAACTAACCTGAGATTGTGCCCCCTTGTTCTTGTGTTCACTTTCCTATTGAAAACACTTCTCTCTTGAACCTTATTTAACCCTTTAACATATTTAAATGTTTCAATCATGTCCCCCTCCCCTTTCCCTTCTGTCCTCCAGACTATACATATTGAGTTCATTAAGTCTTTCCTGATAAGTTTTATGCTTAAAACCCTCCACCATTTTTGTAGCCCATCTTTGGACCTGTTCAATTTTATCAATATCTTTTTGTAGACGAGATCTCCAGAACTGAACACAGTATTCCAAATGTGGTCTCACCAGGACTCTATACAGCGGGATCACAATCTCCTTCTTCCTGCTTGTTATACCTCTAGCTATGCAACCAGGCATTCTATTTGCTTTCCCTACCACCTGACTGCACTGTTCACCCATTTTGAAATCACTACCCCTAAATCCTTCTCTTCTGAAGTTTTTGCTAACAAAGAACTGCCAATACAATACTCAGATTGAGGATTCCTTTTGCCCAAGTGCATTATTTTACATTTGGAAACATTAAACTGCAGTTTCCATTGCTTTGACCACTTATCTAGTAAAGCTAAATCATTTGCCATATTACAGACACCTCCAGGAATATCAATGGTATCAAATACTATTGAGAGGTATTAAAGAAGCATTCTCACCTCCAAAGGGTCATCTCTTCCCCCAAAGAGTATCTCTCACTCAAGACTCAGAGTGAAAAGAATCCATTGCATCTGGAGAAAACACAGCATTTACCTTCCCTCGCTGGGCTGAGAAATGACTTTTTCACCTCCTTCAAGATTGACAGCATCTCATCTATCATTAGCATCTCCTGAACTCAACCACAGATTGTGGCCATGTTACAGAGAATCTCATCCACTTCCCCAGTTTCAACAAGGTCAAACAAATCTCTGGTAACATTGCAAGTACATTTTCACAGTCATCACATTGAATCCTTTAAGGAAATCTTATCCATGAGAAGGTAACAAAAATGACACCAAAACCTTACAGAATATAAGTCTCACTCGTCTTCCAAATAAGAAATGTGTTAGCCTGAGAAAGCTGCTAGA
Organism: Erythrolamprus reginae; assembly: GCF_031021105.1. NCBI lineage: Eukaryota > Metazoa > Chordata > Lepidosauria > Squamata > Dipsadidae > Erythrolamprus > Erythrolamprus reginae. The sequence continues at coordinate 234,030,408 of NC_091952.1, read as the reverse complement.
TGACAAACTGTGAAGGCAATATAAAAGAATTGTATGATTTTGTTCCCAATTGGAAAACAGGTCAATCACAGTCCAAATCGTGGTATTCCCACCACTCTTTGGCAGCTCCATTATGACATCCATCACAATCTCTTCCTTGAGCTGGGTTTTCTTAGCTACTCACTGCAGCAATCCAGGGGGCTTCCCCAGTCTCTTTCCTGCTTACCCAGGTTGCATACCTGTTCTGTCGGGCTCTCTGGTAGAATCCTCCCAAAAATTCACAGGGACAAATTTCAGACACGCACACACGTTTGAAAATTCAAAACAATGTTCTTTATAATGAAAATTCAATTAAACCAAGCCCTCTTTTGTTATAGCAAAGAGCACTTGTCTCCAAACAAACTGGTAATTTATACAAGTCCCTTATCAGTTCTGTGATACTTAGCTTGCAGCTGTGAGGCAATTCAAAGTCCTTCTTTTACAAAGTGAAATACACTTTGTGCTGGTTTAGGTTCAAAGCAAGGAAAAATCAGCACACAAAAAGTCAAAGTCAGAAAAGCAGTCATGAAACATAACGATCAGATAATCCTCCACAATGGCCAAACCCACAGGCTGCTCTTTATAGCAGCCTCACTAATGACCACAGCCCCACCCAACCACAGGTGGCCTCATTTTCGTTGATAATAATCTCTCAGTTGTTGTTGCCTATGCATCACTCTCCGCATGCGTGGCTGTATCATTAACTCTTGTTCTGAATCCAAGGAGGAGCTAGGTAATTGATCTCCTTCTGAGCTGTCTGCCCCACTCTCCTCCTCCTTGTCACTCATGTCTTCTTGGCCAGAGGAGCCTTCATCATCAGATTCCACCGGGAGCAAAACAGGCCTGCAGCATGTGGATGTCTCCCCCACATCCACAGTCCTTGGGGCAGGAGCTGGGCCAGAGCTAACCACAACACATACCCTTACATAGCTTTCAATTCCCTTTGTCATCCCTGGCCATCAAAACTTTCTCCTAGCCAGGTGCAAGGTTTTCAGGAACCCAAAGTGTGATTTTGTTAAAATTAAATCAATTATCGTTTAACCCTGCACCCTGTTCTATCATTTCTTTGTTCCAGCATCTCTTCTTCTTTGTGAGTGAGAAATAGAATTAACATAGCTAAGATAGGTGAAGTTCATTCCCAAAACATTTGTGTGCTCTTGATCTTGAATTTCTTGCTTTTTGGGCTGTTTCATCTTTTTTTTTTGTTTATATCCATATTCAAATCTATTTGTTTGTTTGTTTGTTTGTTTGTTTATTTATTTATTTATTATTTAGATTTGTATGCCGCCCCTCTCCGCAGACTCGGGGCGGCTATATTCTGATAATCTTTGGACAGATTAAAGCCATTGTCCCAAAAGGAAAATAAAATATATATCTTAAATATTGTCAGGTGATTAAATTTTCCTTTGTCCAGCTTTTCTAGCTTTCTTGCGTTTTGTGCTATTTCATTTTTTTTTGTTTATATCGATATTCAAATCTATAACAATTTGTTTAATTGGAATATGTATACTTTTTGGTCTTGAGATCATCCATATCTGTAAATTACCACAGGAGATTAGGATTTATAATTTGTAAATTACTTATTCTACATCTCTCCCAGAGTTCATCATACTTTGTTGAATTAAGTGTATAGAAATAATTTTAATAGTTGTAAATTAAGGGTCAAGGCTTACATTAAATTGTTGGGATGAGATTAATGCTCTTAAATACATATTATATTGCGACTGAATTATTTTAAGAATGATTCTAATGTTAATTTCTATTTCATCTTTCATCTATATGAGAAAACCTTTCAAGTAGGTTCTCTTTGATCAGTTTTTGATTACATTATGTAAGTATAGTGGCTTTAACCCACCAGATTGTCAACAATATAATTTGGTCTTTACTTTAGCATTTTTATGTTTTTTCTGGAGTTAGTCTTATTATGATTATTTCCCTCTCTGGGCTTGTTTAGGAAACAAATTTATAGCACTCTGAAATCTTGGCAGGTGTTAAGTATATTAAACTGGGATGTTCATTTCCTGCTTTGAAAGCTGCTAAACGTATTTTATTATTAATATGCTAGTGATTGCAGTTCGATCCAAAGTCAAATGAGAAATTGACATGATGATCTAATTCGAAACTGAAAATAATGGTGAAAATGTTTTAATGGAATGCTTGGGATAATTTAATTTACTTCATTAAATTTATAAGCCGCCCAACTCCTTATGGACTCTGGGTGGCATACAACTAATAAAAACAATGTTAAAAAAAAGTTTAAAACCCCTAAGATAAAAGCATTCATTACTTCTAGGCTGGAGTTAGATGGTATTGCTCAATGATCCCAGGCCTGCCGGCAGAGCCAGACTTTCTCAGCTTTCTGGAAGGCCAGGAGGGTGGGAGGTGATACAAATCTCCAGGTGTTGCTGGTTCCAAAGAGCACCACCACAGAGAAGGCCCTCCCACGTGGTTTCACCAGTCAGAATTGTTTAGCCGATGGGACCCAGAGAAGACCAACCTTGTGGGCCCTAATCAGTCGCTAAACAAAGGATTCAAAATTAATTAAGTCTCCTATATTTGTTTTAAATGTGGGTTTATATTTTGAATTTCATTTTCCTTCATTTTATGTTTGGCAATATATACAACTGAAATATATATTAATTAAAGAATGCTGCCTGAATGCGTTAGCAGCTCACCATGTATCTGAACTCTAGCCTCTTTAAAGATACATTGCTTAACAGTGGTGGAACTTAAATAATTTAACAACTGATTCTCTGTCCTAATGACTGGCTGGGTAGGCATGGCCAGTTGGTCATGTGACTGGTGGGCGTAGCCAACTCAACCTCACTCATCACACCCAGCCCCGCCTCCCAGCCACTGTCCTGAAAGGCAGAGGTGGGATTCAGCCGGTATGGACCGGTTCAGGTTAATCCTACTATTGGCTGGTCCTGCCCCCAGCCCATTTTTAAGTCCACAAGTCTTAAAGTTGCCAAGGTTGGATACACCTGAGTTAGATGGTCTGATAGATCAATGTTTTTCAAATTTGGCAACTTTTAAGATGTGTAGACTTCAACTTCCAGAATGCTATTGGGGCAATTCTGGAAGTCCACACATTTTAGGGATGCAAGTTTGAAAAACCCTGTCAAAAATGGGCAAATTAAGAGTATTTTTAGGGATCTGTGCTTTGGTTGTGTGCGTGCGTGCGTACGTACGTACGTACGTACGTACGTACATACATACATACATACATACATACATACATACATACATACATACATACATATTACAGATTACCCTGAGCAGCATATCTATGAAGGAATATTCTAATAGAAATTTGCTTTGTTTATTTTTATTTATTTCTTTAATTTATTAGATTTGTATGCCACTCCTCTCCGAAGACTCGGGCGGCTAACAACAATAAAAAAAGACAATGAAAACAAATCTAATATTAAAAATAATCTAAAAAACCCCAATTTAAAGAACCAATCATACATACAAGCATACCATGTATAAATTCTATAAGCCTAGGGGGAAGGGAAAATTTCAATTCCCCCATGCCTGACGACAGAGGTGGGTTTAAGGAGCTTGCAAAAGGCAAGGAGGGTGGGGGCAACTCTGATATCTGGGGGGAGCTGGTTCCAGAGGGTTGGGGCCGCCACAGAGAAGGCTCTTCTCCTGGGTCCCGCCAAACAACATTGTTTAGTCGACGGGACCTGCAGAAAGCCAACTCTGTGGGACCTAACCGGTCGCTGGGATTCGTGCGGCAGAAAGCAGTCCTGGAGATATTCTGGTCCGATGCCATGAAGGGCTTTATAGGTCATAACCAACACTTTGAATTGTGACCCGAAATTGATCGGCAACCAATGCAGACTGCATTGTGCATAAAAATATAGAAAAGCATCTAAGGATCACTTATGATCACAATGATCTCAATAGATGTTTTCTTCAGCTCTGCTTTGCCTGAATATACAATATCTATGCTCTGTCATTGAGCTCTGATCATTCCGGCCAGGGGTGGTTTCTAAATTACTTGCTGGTTCACTTCCTCCCACACCATGTGGCCATGCCGCATGGGTATCTGTGTGCTTCATATGCGCAGAATGGAAAATTAAAATTAAAATAAAAACAGCCCAAAACAAGATGGTGACGCATGGGCTTGTGCAAAAGAATAAACCACCAGAAAACAATTTAAAAAAAATTCAAAACAATTCAACGGACTGGCACCAACAGAACCAGTTCTTTGATGTCATTGTGATGTCACCAGTGGCTTACTTATTTTCTGAGATTTGTTTCTAAAACTTGTCGTAAAGTTTATTAGTACAAAAATTGTGATTGGAACAAAGAAGGAAGCAGCAAACTAAAAAAATGACTAAAATAAAAATAAAATAGAATAAAAATACAAAGCATAAAAAGAAAGAGAAAGTGCTGAAAGAAAGGAAAAGAATGTAGTAAAGAAAACAAAGAAATATATAAAGACTGACTTACCTCCTTCATTATAATAAGCATCAACAATTTTAGTAACTTATGATCTCCTCTTAAAACACAACAAATCTCTTACTTCCCTTTTCTAATCTATAAATAAATCAGTGAAGCCTTGTTGTTTCAGTCCTGATGTCAGCTAAAATTCATTAAAGTTACCAGAGATAACAAAACATCTATTTTAACCTTGATCAAAGAAATCAACTTTATATTCCTTCCTTTTGTTTATCTTAATCTTTAATCTATTCAAATAATGTTGTAGAACTTGATTTATTTTCAATTTTTTTCTTTCTCCTTTTTCACAAGGTTCCTCAAAACTTTAAATTCAATATAGAACAATTATCAAGGTCACCCTCTTGATTTCTTCATCCTTTATAATTACTAAGACATCACCCAGTTTCTTTTGTATATTCAGTGCGTTATATTTTACTATATCAATCTTGTAACATGTCATCTGTAAATTCACTTTCAAATCAGTCTCATTCCTCTTCCATAACAGTTAGATAAAATCTCTCCATGGAAACAGATGTCCCCAGTGACACTATTAAAATTAACTTCTGGATCTATTGTTCAAAAATATCCTTCAATATGTGCAATGTTAGAATATTTTCCTTTGTTTTTTAATTATAAATTCAGATTGTATGTTTTTGTCCTTTAATAATAAATTTTGGTTCCTTCTACTTACGTCTATGATCTAATACATATATTAGATAAAATAAGATCAAATACAGGAAATAGTATAACGACAGACTAGATGGATCATGAGGTCTTTTTCTGCCATCAATCTTCTATGTTTCTAATTTTACAATGTTATTTTTTTTTTTAAAAATCAAGATAAATGTATTCACCTATGGAAAGATTATTTACCACTCATTCCAAAATCTTATTTGAAATTTCTCTACCTTATTCC